>NW_006207985.1:493338-539259 GCF_000334495.1 Tupaia belangeri chinensis
TCCCCAAGAATAAAAAAAAAAAAAAAAAAAAAAAAAAAGACTAGAAAGTGGAAATGATCTAGTGAAACATCACTTATTGCCGTTTGGATGTGTGACTTCAGTCAGGGAAGGTCGTAAATACTTGACTTGTGCCACTGGCTTTTATTAAGGAACAGAGGAGACCTAACTGGGACTGGTCACAAAGTTCTCAAAAATCCTTCAGCTTTTGGAATATCAGCTGCACAGCCACCATGAAGATAGTTTCTGTAGGTGTTTATAGAACCAGCTCCACATCCTCATATATTCATTTTTTTCTATGTTCTACAGAACCACTGGGGAAGGAGAGATTTGTTCATCACTACACTCACAAGTTAAGTGCATCTTTTGGCTGAACACAAATGCTCTTCTACTGTTTTGCACAAGTGGCCCATTCGCAAAGCCTTTAGAGCTGCTGACCCTTTGGCCCCATCTGGTCTGCTCATTTCCATCCCTCTGGGAAAACAGCACTAACTTTGTAATTGTGCTATAATTGACGTGGGAGTACAATTTTTTATAATGCACTCAGGATAGAAACTTCAAATGTTTATTCTGCTTTATGATACTTAGAAAGCGATTTTAAGTAGTTACCTATATAATACATTTTCTTTTTTAAGTATTTGGGTTTTCAGTGTTTTGTTTGTTGGTTTGTTTGTTTTTTGAGAGAGATTTTTGCTATAGGGTGCTTGTGCTCACTGGAGAGACAGGGAGACAGAAAGCGAGAAATAATTTTTACAGGGTTGGCCATGCTGCAATTCCTTTAACTCCATCTCCTCTTGGAATTTTGGGCACACCCGCAGATATGCCCACCTTGGGTTTCAGGCCACCGGGTCCAGGACTTGAACCACTGTCAACTATGTGGGAATTCAGAGCATTAACCCCTATGCTATCTGCTGGCCCCCAAGAGTGTTTGACTATGTTACTGACCTACTGTCACATACATATGAACATTAATAAACATTCAGTGAACACTTATCTGGCAATGTTATCATTGACAAGCTGTTTTCATTACAAATATTAATGAAACATTTTATATTGAATCATACATAATTCCAACTTTTCCCAATGTTAAGTCTATGGGCATGCTGCCATTGTTTCGTCATTCTTCCACTTTTAACATGGGGCAATTTATTAACCTTTGCTCAAGGTATTCATCCCCCTATGATCAAATGAGAAGGATATATAAATGCTCAAGTGAAATACAGCAAGTATTCACTGCTGAATGTTGTTACACATTGTAAAAGAAAATTTCAAACACACAATTTAAAACAATCTGTAATAATTATTTACTCAGTAGACCTGAATCTCCCTTTGATATAAATGTTTCATTTTTTCTGACTCCTCTATATTTTAAATTGCATATTTTAATCTCCTTACAAGCCTATACAGTTCCTCATCTTACTCCTTGTTTTTCTTTTTTTTTACAACATATTCTTGAATCTCTCTCAAATGTATTTCACCAATCTTTTGAAATACATTTAACCATAAATCTGAGTGAGCCTCACTTCTCAAAACAGTTCTTGGAAACTGAGGTGGAAGGGAGTTCTTCAGTGGTACATTTAAAAGAGAACTTATAAAATTGATATCTTCAGACCTAGTATAGCAGCCCCTCCATTCTATTCAATCCCTTTTATTTCTTCCCAAATGCAGATCTTAAATAAGCAGCTAGATCACATTACGAATCTTGCTGTCCGTGATATAACTCACATCACACCTCCAAGTCGCTTTCAAAAGTCACTTCCTTGGGCTGGTTTTCCTGTTTCCCAGGCAGAGGAAGTAATTGTATCTCCTACTCTTGTATCATCTTGTACTTGAATCAGTTATGACTCATATTATTTCACTTGAGCATTTTTATATCCTTCTAATTCACCAGACAGTGAGTTATTTGTGGGCCGGAAAAGTTCCCTCCTATATATTATATACCAACTGCTGGAAAATCTGTATTGACTAAATCATTAAAGCAAAAAATGTTTTTACACATTTTTTTTTAAATCTGTGACAACATATGCTCTGCTATATGAGGTGAAGTGGTACTTAATCACAAGGCTGTTTTAAATTAATATCATACCTGAGTTGAACCAGTGAAGCTATGGCCTCATGCATCAAGGAAATAATAGTCATCCAACAACCTCCTGTGTTTTATATATTTTTGCGAATGCCATTTAAAAAGTATACATGACTTGCAACCTCATCTAATTGCCTGCGGTTGTTTTGCTCCAATCCATAACCAAGTGAAAGCCCACTCCTGTAGGCTATCAGCAGTTTTTTTAGGAAAGGAAGAGAAATGAGTAGCTGCCTTCCGCTTTCTACCTAAGAACTAACGCAAAGGCAGCCTGCCTACCCTGTGGTATGTGAACTTCACCCTGACATAAGCCTTTGTATTACTCTCTTGGGGATTCAGTGGAAGCCTTACAGATAGTTTCAAGCATTTTACTCTATTCTCTCCCGATTTCCTCTAGGAAAGATATTGTTACGGTTGTTTCCTACAAAGTCATCAGTGGCCTATCGCATATGGTAGACTTTGCATCCTATGACTTAGAATAAAATTCTAGCTCCCGTTTCTCCAATGTCTGAGCCTTGTTGTATTAAAGAGAGCTCTTGGACTACCTGCCTTAGGTGATTAACAATGCCAGTGGAAATTCTGACTTTCAAAAAAGATGATTGATTTATGACGTAGGGAATACAGCTTATTTTGGAAGATAAAAAATCAGATGCGGAGTTTTTTCTTTTACTTCATATTACATCTTTGCTAATTCTACAGAGTGCAGCTAGATTTTTCTGACTTAGGATAAAGACCATACAAGAAAGTTCACAACAGCAAGACCTAACCATAGTCAAAATTTTCACCTTGAGACATAGTAAGTCCCAGGAAGTAAGCATTCGGTTTATGCTAGGTCCAGCAATTATTTCCCTCATATATTATTAACAAATGATTCTCACTCTGACCAAGCAAGTTTGAAATTGAGACTCCATCTTGCAGAGGTCACACGGTTGTCCAAGCAGAAAATAAGTGGCAGTAAAACTTGTTGATGTGCAAAAATCTCTGCTATAAAGCATATTTTAATGATGTATATTTCCTTAAGTTGAGCTCTAAATGTGGGGAGAGTATTATTCTAATTATTTTAACAATAGTCAGGAAAACACACACACACACACACACACACACACACACGTTATCCTTTTATTCCCAAATCCCCATTTCAGTTAGGGAAAAGATGATACTATATGCAGCATGATTAAAGCTTACACAGAACAGCTCCAAAAACTCTGTTTGAGGGACCAGCAGTTAGCGTAATGGCTATGTCACTAGACTCCCATGTAGTCGACCACGGTTCAAGTCCTGGACCCAGTGGCTTAAACTCATGCCAGGCGCGTGTGCGTGTGTGTCCAAGATCATGAGAGGAGAATGGAGGAGAAGGAATTGCGGCATGGCCATCCCCCCTGGGGAGTGATTTCTCACTTTCTGTATCTCTGTCTCTTTCTGGTGAGTGCATGCACCCGATAGTAAAAAACCCTCCAAAAAAAGGAAAAAAAAAGAAAAATTTTAAAAAAACCCTCTGTTTGAAGCAATATATCAAAAAGTACAAACAGTATCCAGCCACAGAGGTGCAGAAATAAGACAAAGTTCTGTGATGTTGAGGACACATGGGAAGGCTCCCGGTTCGAGTCCTGAAACCTCTCTGTACACACCTACACGTACATACCAATGATCGAGGCTGGCTGAGGCCGGGGTAGATTGCAGTATGAAGATCCTGTCTGAAATGCCTGTCTCCCTCATAGAAGTAAAGAGTAAAAAGTAAACTTAAAGTGTTAATATAGTACATGTTTAAATAAAATATAATAATTATTTTGTCATCAAACTGACTGAACATATTTTTTTCAAATTAGATGATATATCGACATTACGTTAATTACATTTTGTTAAGGAATCGCAAAACGTTAGTGCCATTATAACAAAATCTTAAAATAACTTTCAAGAATGAAGATGGATTTCAATTTTGAATATTAAAACGTGATGCATTTTAATAGTTCCTCTTTTAGAAACCATTTAGACAATTAGATTTCCTGGGAATCATCTCTTTTAACTTTATATATCCATTTCTTCTATGAGAAAGAGACACAGGGAGAGAAACCAGCACTTCAATAGGGTTTCTATGCCAAAAGTCACCCCACCTCCATGCCACGTGCTCATTTGCACCTGACATGCCCAGAGAGGTCTCAGGATGTGAACCCAGAACCTTTCCCATGTGGTCCAGCTGCATTAACGATGTGTGATCACTTTGCACCAGGAATCATTTCTTAAAATCCTAAACATATTCAAGACAATAGTATCCCACAGAAGAAAGCTGACACCTGTGCAAAGCTTCAGGCACATAGGAGGACTTAGGGGACAAACTACTGTTGAGCAAATGTGGAGACCTAGGTTCTGGTTCTGACTCTGGCACTTGCCTGTGAGCTATCATTTTACCTCTTTGAGCCTCAACTTTGGCATTTGTAAGATGAGAAAACTAGACAGGATCAGGATCTCATAAGGATCTTCCATTTCCTAGAATCCTATCACTTGATGAAATATATCATAACATTTTAGTAAGAGGAAGCAGGCCATCCCATGGCCTAGTGGTCAATTTTGAAAATGTAGGTTATCAAAACTTAATGTAGTGAATTTGTGTAACCATGTTGTATTGTTGAGAATGTATTGTTATTTAAATTTTATTTTCTTATCAAGAGTATTATAAAAATTAAAAACTTTTGTAACCATCACTTGGAAATAACTCAAATAAATTACAAGAGGCCTGTCCAAAAAAAAAAAAAAGAACACCTGATCCTACAGGGCTGACTGTACAGTTCTAATCCCAACCACGGTGGCTTTGGAAACTTGCTGAGCACACTTGCGTCCAAAAAATGCATCCTGACAAAATGGAGAAACAGATGAGAAGGAACCACGCATGACTACCCCCATTGGGAGGTGCTTTTTCCCCCTCTCTCTCTCACTGTCTTTCCCTGTTGAGTGTATGTTTTTTGCCCTCTGGGGGGTGAAGGATAGGACATGGGGAGGAAAGTAGGAGGCAGCCTGCTATCAATCAGAACAGAAGAAAAAAAAATCAACTTTCCCAACTTTAGGGGAAGTTTAGTTGGGTAATGAGCTGCTCTGACAGTGGAAAATCAGAACCTGAATTGGTGATGCTTTAACCCTCTATAACATCCTATATGCAGCATGACTGAACAGAAGTAATATTTTTTAATTTATGCTTTATTCTAAAACTTCTATTTAAAATAATCTCATGAAACAAGTCAATCTTCATTTTAATATGCCTTCTAAATTTAGCAATGAAGATCAAAACATTTTTTCCAAGCAAAATTTGAGAAATAATGACAGCTAGAGTTTAATGACAAATTCGCCTTTTCAAGTGTTTGCACAATCCCAGCAGATTCTGTGGACACGTCAAATTCATGATTTAAAATGAATTATTTAAAAAGAAGACTGACAGGATCAAGCCAAATGATATCGTATGGGTTTCCATACCCAAAATATTTCTTAAAGGAATGCTAGTTTGGAAAATGCTTCCTTTTCATTTATTCTTGAATTCAGATTCCCCATCGTCACATGTAATCAAATGAAAACCAGGACCTGGCTCCATGTGTTGACAATCACAGTCAAGCCCTTCTACTTCTAAAAATGGGACAGAATGATATCTCTGCTCACAGACTGGACCCGAGACTATCTGAACTCTGTTTCTTCACTCATTAGATGTGGGCCAGTGACTTAAAACCTGTCAGCTGCAATGTTTTCCTTTACCAAAAGAAAAACAAACAAACAAACAAAAAAGAAGTACCTACCTACTGGGTTCTTTGGTGGAAACGGGAGCAAATCCCTCAACAATACTAAGCATAGTAATTGGCAAGAAATAAATGTTCAAGATATAATAGGTTTTGATTTTGAATTTTAAAAAAAATCTCTAATGCATTGCTTGTGAAAATTAGAATAATAAAAATTACTCATTACCAAACTGACAGTAGTTTCTGTTCTCCATACCACCACCCAGAAGTTTTTAAAAGGAGAACAAGCCAGGCCCTTCTAGTCGTGTGTCTGCCCTGCTCTCTGCCCAAGGCCAGAGGAGCAGCAGGGACCAGCTGTGTTCTGAGAAGCCCTCTGCTTTGCTCTCCAGGCACAGCTGTGGTTTGCCACGGTGGCTGACACCAACCCCAAACTCATACTTCTCCCCTATGCAAATCCTACAAGGACAGAAGCAGGATGTAAATCCTCTTACTTCCTGACAGAGAAGCACCCAGGAAGCCCTGACTTAGCAAACCTTTCCTCTGTTCTGAATTCCTCTCCAGTTTGCTCATTTCTTTCTCTCTGCTCATTGTTTTCAAGGAATACATTGTCCTCCTAAGATTACCAGCTTTCTTATCCAACTCCTCAAATACAATTTAGAAACTACCGATGGCACAAATATTAAGACCTTGCTTTCTGTTTTCAAGGAACCTAGAACGAAAATTTAAAAAAGCAGACGCACAACAAACAAGGACACTCTGACTTCCTCTGTGACCCTGCTGCTTAAGTACCTGCATCTTTATGTACTTTGTCATCTTCAGGTCACACCTTGGGTCCTGCCACATATGAAAGCCACTAGCCACAGATGGCTCTTTAATTCTAATTTATTAAAATCAAATAAAACCAAAAAATTCAGTTCTTCAGTCACACTAGGTACATTTCAAGGGCTCAGCAGCCACCTTTGACAAGTGGTTAACACACAGAAAAACGCGAGAGAATATTCTTGCTGTTGCAGAAAGTTCATCAGCCAGTGCTGATACAAAGCACTTCGTTTCATGTTTTGTATCACTAGCGATGTTTGATGTGCTAAATTAGATTTCCTTTTATTAAATTAAAATTCCTGTTACATTTTTCTGAAATAAACTAGAATGAAAACAAATCAAATGATAATCTGACCCTGTAAATGACTGATCTACAGCAACATAACTGCATGGGGGATTTTACTCAAGGATGTGATTTAGCAAAATGCAAGGGAATTTTTATAAAAGGGATGCTTTGGGAGGGAAAATTCCAAGTGCACGTGTTTAAAAATGATTTTCTGTAAGCATTATCGGCTTTAGAAATGATTCATATGTAAACAAGATAGTATAGGTCAGCCTTCTACTCTGTGTGTGCGTGAGAGAGAGAGAGACAGGGAGGTGAAGGTCCCATTTTTATCATGCCATTTAGTATATCAGAACTTCTATCTGGAAGGATCTAACCCATGTGTACTTAAAAACAAAGCAATAACGACAACAAAAGTAAATTACCGTGCCCAGGTCAACAGATTAATTCACATTCTTGCTTCTAAATACAAATTTAGAATTAACGAAGGGCAAGAATGAAGAGTTGTGAAGGACAGTTATGTATTTTATATTTATTCAAGATATGAATACAATCAAGTTTAAAAATTAAAAATAAAACCCAAAGCTCTGCATTTCATCTATCCTCATCTTCCCCCAAATGCCGTGACCGACAGCAGTACTTCGCAAAGGTTTATATGACACACATTTTGATATCAGACATTTGTCTGCATCGAACTTTTAAATGTTGCCCTTGTGTCAACAAATGCCACCAAAAAGTGCAGTTATCGCACATCCAATATGATGAAGCTTGATGGGCCATGAGGTGATTTAAACTTCTTGAAATTATAACTTGGGTTTGCTACTTAAAGGTCAGAATTGAAAAAAATGCTATTTAAAAATACGTCATCTGGGGACAGATGGTGGCACAGTGGAAAAAGGTGGCACCCTGCAAGGCATGTCTACATGGAAAGGTTACGGTTCGTATCTGGAGACCTCCTTGAGTTAATGATGCTTTGTTTTTAAGGAGACGTGTGTTAGATGCCAAGCAAACTTGTGCCCATGATCCAGGCTGGCCACACGGGGTGGAGCACAACATCAGGACGCCATCAAGGGCGCTGTATCTCTCTTTCACTCGTTTTGTCTCTCTCACTCAGGAAAGAGACAAACTTCTAAAAACGTAAGTATTATTTGTCAAGTGCCTGCTTCCTCATTCCCCATCCACTCAAGCAGTATTCAGCCTCATAAAAGTATTCTCAAAGCATTTACTAGTAGATTTGATTGTGTGTCCCATGGCCTTTAAACACTGCCGAATTCCTTAGGTTGGTAAATATTGTTTAAAGTTCTTAATTCACAGTCCAGACTCCTCTGTACTCTGAATCTTTCTTCCAGTTCTTCATCGTCTTCCTAGGGTCAGGAATCTCTTCTCCTGGAGTGTCTTAACACAAAAATTAAAGTCACCTAGACTATTACAGTTGCTCCAACTTTTATCCTTTGCTCCTAATTATTGCCAGATGCAATCTAATTAAACCCACCAGGTGTCTCCCCTCAGGTTAGAGTATCTCATAGAATCCTCACTACAAATAAAATATGGAACAGCGGAATGCCAACTATGTAATGAGCCCTTCACAGAGAGGTTGATAGGTAGGCTCTGAAAAAAATGTTTTTGATGACTATAATAGAAGGAGTGAGAATAAATTAACTAAAAAATGTGTAGGCAGTGATGTACAAGATTATTCTGTCATTCTATTGCTCACAAATATATTTATTCCTGCAGTTTCTTTTTTTAATCTAACTGAAAATGTTATTCACTCATCGTGCTAACAATAAAACTAAAATGCACCATGTGGAAGTTTTCTAAGACATACTATTGTACTTTCTCAAGGATATGTACATAATAATACATGTAATATGATGAAATTAATTAGAATAGAATTTAAATAGTATTTTAAAACAACTGTATTGCTTTTAAAATATTTTAATTCAACAGTCTGAAATAAAGTTTTTTTTAACATAATTTCATTGTCATTTAGTCATTCAGCACTGCATCAAAAACAAGAAATTATTATCGCTAAATTATTTGCATATTGGGTAATTTGTATAGTTAAGAGTATCTGGAGGGATTTAAGCCAAAAATTTCCAGTTTCTTCAATGTCAGAAAGTGATTTTAATGTGAAGTATATTCTCAACCTACAGTGCCTTCAGTATGTTACCAGTTCATATGGTTTGATTAATTTAAACAAATAATATGTAAGAATAATCTTAATGTATATTATAGAATATGTCATCTTTATATTATCTAGTAGTTTCTTCTGAAAATTTACATGAATGGACAAAAGAGAAACTAATTTGAGACTACTGCATTTTAAAATAAAATTTATTGGCATAATTATTCACCTTATCAATCTAAAATATAACTTTTCTTTGGTTCCTAAAGGGAAAAATATAAATATATATTCAGATACCAAGGGACTTTAGATGACCTTAAGCTTTTACCTTTATTTCATTAATTTTTCATATATAAAACATTGTTAAAATATTTCATACTACACCTTTGTTAATATTTTTATATGTTTAGTCCATAAACATTGTCTACAAGTTTATGACTATAGTGATTATCAAACTAAAAATCTCAGACTGCTATAATTACTATCTCTAATTGTATCTATAATTTGGTTTATATGTAGCTACTATAGTGCTTATCAAATAATTTACTTTTGAATTTTATTTTAACTTTAATCTATAGTATATTTAATTCCTTGTTTCTTATGACAAATATTCCATTTACATAATAAAATATTATATCTAATGCATATATAAGTATTACCATAATGCATTTTAATATGAACTATGTATATCTTTCCAGAATTTTTTGTTTTTCAAAATAAATTACTTTTCAAATTTAAAAATTCAACTAAATTATATTAAGACAATCTAGTTATTACAACTAATTTATAATAAGAGATTGAGAATAATACCTTGAGAAAAATAAAGCACAAACTGAAAATGTATTATGCCATTTATAATTCAAATGTTACACAAGATTTTTCTATCCTTTATTATTTAATGTATCCTTAATTATTTTTAATGAATGTATTTTATAAGCTATAATGATACAAAAAACAAAATCTTGAACTACCTTTCATTAACAATAAAAAGGAAAATATCACCTTGTTGCCAAAATATTATTCTTTTTAAAATACTAGACTGACTTAAAATTTGGTTTTTATTCAAGTGTGAAGATTTAATACTTTTTTAACTAATAGACTTTATAATATTTACATTTATGAAAATGAAATTTTATAATTAGAAACTCACAACACAGCTATCAGAATAATCTTTTATTTAAGTGTTTATGGATAGACATATTTAAAAATTTTAGTTTATATAATTATCAATTAATGAGTGTATCTTAAGATATTTTTAAAGGCTCAGTCATGAAAAGATATATTATGATACATTATGCTAAACTACAAATGTTTTCATAGTTTATATCATGATACTCAATTAAAAGGCAAATTATTTCAAGATAAACAGCTAAATAAGAATTTTTATTTTTCTATTCTTAGAAATTCTTAATGATCAGGCTAGGTTGAGCTTCTGACATTTCTTCCCTGGGCTTGCTAACATACACTTCAAGGCTGCAATAACTAGATTAAAGTAATAACACACCAAGTGTAGCTCCAGGCTTCAGTTTGAGCTGACACAAATCATCTTTCACTGGACACACTTTATAGTCTCTAACACAAGATGACTTTGCTGGAAAAGTTAGTGTTTGCCAAGCTCAGGTTACATTTATATACTATCATAAATCTGCAGTTAGGCATCACAAATATTTGAGAGTTTGTAATGAAATAGAATTGTTGTTAAGATATCTTAATTATATTTCTAAATTTCATCAGCTTTAACCAGGGTACCCTATGATTAAATGTTAGCTAATCTTGTGTCCTATTGGCTCCTGATAATTTTTGGCTAAAGAGTAAAATTGTCTATGTTAACTTTATAAAAGCATTTCACATAAAAGTTTCATATTTGATTTCTATTGATCTGTCTTTGAGAATGCCTTTTATGAGCATATTAACAAATAGATCTGAATTATCACTAGCCTATCTATGCATTTTTAAGAAAATTTAAAAACAAATCACATATGAGAACTTATGATTTAATGGGCAATGCTGAGTCTAGAAAGAACTAAGAAGTCAGGATGTTTTGAAAAGTTTTAAATCCTAACAGCATTTGTTATAGATATTTCTACTTCATAGAACTTAAACATGTGGTCCCCCTATTAAAAGGAATAACACTGAAGTGATTAAAGAATTATAGTTTAAGGAAATATTCTACTGATAATACAGTTTGGGTGACTTTTCTAAAGACTGTAGAGTCACATCCATACAACTACATGAGGAAACAGATTTGTGAGAACCTTCCAAACACACGTGCTTTTTAACACATAAAAGAATTTTATTTGTTGATTTTAAAGCACATAGTACAAATAAAAACATTTAAATACCTGAAATAGATACAGCAAAAGAGGATTTAGTAAGGAAACTTTACACCATAGTTTATTTCCCTTTCTTGAATCACTTCGAACCACAAAATCCAAGCAACTGGTATTCTGAGGCACACAATATCTTTAAAAGTAAACATCTTGTATTTACACCAAAAGAATAATCTAAATGCCTGTATACAAACTCATTATCAGTTTTATAATCATACAGTCTCTCAGCATGCATACAGTAATACAACAGTGATATGGCTTCTTTGTCTTAGGAGCCCATATGTAATTTCTCATAAGAAACCCTAACAGGGTTGGGGGTTCACTTTCTGCATTTATTTATATATGAATCATTTGAGTAATGCATGCTAATTAGGTATAAATTATTTTTAAAATGATCTCTGGTATATGCAATAATAATTACTTATGAAGAATTACTGAACACTAGAAGCTACTTCACAAACTAAAATGTTTATCCTTTACATTTGTTTTTTCAACAGGGAATAATCTAAATTATTAACAGAAGTACTAATTCTTTCATGGAATTTTGATTATACAAAATGGTTTGAGCTATAAAGAAATAGTAACCATTTAAATCTGGGGAAATTTTTCATGAGTTCCAGGCTATTTGTTTTCAGAAGTATTTAGAGCTGGCCTAATTTTAAAACACAGTGCTAATATAAAACTACCAAAGTAACAATGCTGCCTGGTCATCATACTAACTAACTGGGAAGGAGTCTAAAACCTGGGTAGGGATTAATCATTTCCTTTTGTGTCTAGAAGAACAACAGCCTATAATCAAGAAGAAATAACATGAGCTAGCATCCAGTCTGCTCATATGTAGAATAAGTTATACTTGAGAATAGCCTCTGTATTTTTTATCAAAAATGAAGATTTAATCAGTGGAGTGGCCTTTTTTTTTTTTTACCGTTTACAGATAGGATATGAGTTAGAAAAGTTGAAGTCAGCATACCTGTCTTCAGGATGTTCGGGCATGTCTGATGTACTCTGTGTGTGTATGCAGTATGGACATATGTCTGATGTATGTGTGCATGTCCGGTGTATGTATTGTGTGATATACGTGTATATATAAATAGAGTTCATACAAGTTTATTTTTATTTTCCTTTGTTGGAGGACAGCATTTTTTCTCTGGTTTGTCTTCCCTCTGCAATTCTGCAAGACAGATTAATGACTCCAGCTAAGATGTACAAAATAATGTAAGAAGTCGTTGCAGTTTTCAGAGCATTAGAGCTACCCGGTTTGTGACAAATGTTTCACTTAAAATTGCCTGTTTTCATGCTATTAGGTCCTATTTTTCTCCCACTATGTTTTAGTCTCCTTAATGTACTTTGCCAGACCCTAGTTAAAATATACTGTCTTCCTGTCTTTGCCTTCTCTTATGCCAATCTTTTCCCATCCATCCCAATTCTGCTCTTTGTATTGCATTTTACGTGCTTACCTATTTTCTCAAGAATTTCCACTTATCTCATTAAGCTATAAGAAATCTTTTTTAGTGCTATATAAGATTGAGCTATTACATTTTCTAGCAGTCGGAAACCTATGATGGAAATTAAAAGGTAAATAAGAAAACCACAGTACAACATTCTCTAAGTATTCATTGTTGATATCAATTACTAATGTCTGACAAACGTGACGAAAAATTTCAATCTGCAATGTGCTCTTTAAGAAGTCATTTTAAGGCTGCTTTACATAGGTTGTTACAGTTTTAGAAAAGTAAGTTTAGCATCATCCTAAGTCGATTGTATATATGGTGATTACAAGATTTCACATTGAGCTAACAGGAATCAGATTTTACAAGTTTCTTTTTTGTAAGTAATTTATTATTGAGCCATGGATAGGTAAGCTGTAAAGCTGAATTTTTTTTATTCTTTATTTTTCCTAATCGATATAGCAAAAAAATTCCTGAATGTTCACTGTGGTTACAGAGTTTAAGTCATATTAAAAACTGTAAGAATTTCAGATTTTTCACATACTGCCTTTAGAATTATGACTTACTGGATGGACCCAGAACCAAACAAATAAAGACAGCAATAGCATCTCAAACAAAATAGTGATTCATTGTAATATTTACAAGTTACATTTTAAGTTGCACCTGGCTGACTTATTTAAAAATACATTTGAACATCATTTCAATTGTTTTAAAGTAAATGTGCAATTTAGTGATACTTCTAACAGTTTTTAAAATCACATTAAAAAAAAATCACCTACCCTTAGCAGACTGGAGGGTCGTTTCTTTCCCATTTCCCTCTGTTAAACTAAATTTGATCTTGCCTAGAGGTGTGAGTATACTTATATGTGCAGAGACTTCAATAATTCATATTTTTGACATCTAGACATTATATGACCCACTGAATATTCTTAATTAGTTGGGGAAGGAAGCATCTGTATGGATTCACAAATTATTTTAAACATACTTTTAAATATTTTAAATTAGAGCTTCCAATTAAAATTGTACATGTCACATTGTCTCATTTAATTCCACTGTTCTTTTTGGGAAGCACAGCCTCAGCTGAACAAGCCTCATTGATGTGAGCTGAGCTCAATTAGTTTCTGATGTTCTGCCAAATTGCCTCATTACCTGTCATACAAACACCACTGACACTTTTAAAGTTGAGCTGTTTGCATCCATATTATTCTCTTTAGACCAAAAATAATTATTCTCATTAGAGTAGTAAAAATAAGCAATTTGCTAATAAACAGTAAACCAATATGTTTGTAATATAAATAGAAAAAAGCAATGATGAGACTTATAAATCAAGCTGTGTGCTCATATGCATGCATGTGTGCCTGCAAAAGGGGGGGGGTACACACAGCATTTTAAGTCATACACACACACACACACACACTCACTCACACATGCACAAACACACACTCTGGGTCCATCATGAAATCCTTAGAGGTTTGCTACTATGACTGCTTTGTCCACTGGGTTTTCGTATTGCTTACAATGTATTGATAAAAGAAATGAGGAATTTTCTGTCCTGGATATATTTGAATTTAAAATGTACTTCAGTCTAGATCATGAAACATTCCTTATTGCACTGAGGGCTTAAAATGGCTTAAAATTCATTTACACCACATTCTAGAAGAAGAAGTATAAACAACTACTTCAAATAATCTTTATTTGTAAATCCTTCATTAATGCTGTTTACCACTTATCATAATATTGACCCACAAGTAAAGATTTATGTAGTTTTAACCCTTGAATCTTTAGTTACCCAAATGGCTTTTCTTTCTCCTTTGCCCCTTATTCGTTGCCTTTGTAAAGGGAAATAGAAGGACAGAAGGTGAGAATCTAATTAAGAGATCATGTTTTTCAAAGTTGGTCTATACAGATGACACCTATTGAAGCAGAGACCAGTTCTTTTTTCCTGAATGGTTAGCAGAAGAGCATTAATAGAGCAGGAAGCTTGCATTCCATTAATAGCTTATGATACTACAAAATAAAGTTTCTGTTCACCAGTGGCTTTCAATCCCAGCTGCACATTATAATCACTTAAAAAAAAAAAATCTCCCTGATGGGCTCCACATCATATAAATTAGAATCTTGGGGCTCCCACTGGAGACATGAGTGTTTGATAAAAACTTCCCAGCTGATTCTCCTGCACACCCAGACCTGAAGACCACTGTTCCAAGGAATTCTACCTTATAGGTAGAAGGAATCATGACCATGTAGTCAAATAAGCATATGATTTGGGGGGGGGGCTGTAAATCTACTCTCTTGATAAGTAAATTGCAAAGGACTCTTTAAAATTAAAACTAACATAGCATATGTCTGTCTTGCTTTAAATACAATTTGATGTGTCTACATTTTATTACTAGAGTTTTTATGGACATATTTATGAGTTGTTTTATTTTGCGATGAACGTCAGGTAACTTAAGTATTTGTGTAATTAAAACCTATTTTTAATTTATACTTTAGGATGGAAGGATTCTCTTCCATATGAGATTAAATATAAGAAATGTTAGTATTGCCTTGGTGACAAACCTGGGATAATTATTAGGAAATTGGAACATCTGAATTTTTCATTTTATATTGATCTTACTGTATATGCATTTTTGTTGTTGCTGATTTTAAGGTTTTTAAAAGAGACAGAGTGAGACAGTGAGAGGGAAAGTGAGAAATTACAGGTGGGATGGCCTTGCCACAATCTCTTCTCTTCCATTTTCCTCTTGGAATATTGGGCATGCACACATGCACACCCGGTGTGAGTTTCAAGCTGCTAGGCTCAAGAATTGAACTGTGGTTGGCCATGCAAGAACCCAATATATTTTTTTAATAGTTTTTTTGCTATAGGGCACATGTGCTCACCAGAAAGATAGAGAGAGACAGAGAGACAGAAAGTGAGAATCATCCCCCCGGGGGGATGGCCATGCCACAGTCCCTTCTCCTCTGTTCCCCTCTCAGGATCTTGGGCATGCATGCACAAACACCCTGCATGAGTTTAGGTCCAGGACTTGAAACGCGTTCAACTACATGGGAGTCTAGCAACATAGCCATTGTGCCATCTGCTGGTCCCGAGCCCAGTATTTTTAACCACCACACCATCTGCAGATCCCTATATATGCATTGTCATCAGTGTTCTTGGAAAATGTCAATAACCTGCAGTCTGCACACACTGAACTACAAGCCTTCCATGAAAGGAAATTTGATTGTGTGCTACACAGTTCACATCATTGGCAAATACCACACACAATATGCTTTCAGGACCCTTCCCAATTAGTAGGAGCAATGTGCAAATACACAAGGAAGTAATGAGAGTAATTTTGGGTTGTTGGGAAAGTCACGATGTGTTTTTCTATGCAAAAATACATTGTGACTTTTCCAACAACTCAATATATTGACTGTCAATGGCACTTTAGCATGCCACGTAATGTTCTTACCCTCCTTGCTCTAATCATTGTTCTCAAGGTGGGCAATTCGTCAGTCTCTGAGAAGTAGCCAGTAGATTTGGCTTAATCTCAATATTTAACTTAAATTTTAACTTAGAATCAGTATTACAGAGGAATACTTTCTTTTAATTAGGTGATCAGGGGATAAAAGTAGAGATCATTGTTATACATACTTAAAACTGGCTTTTATTTTTTAAGAGTTTTATTTATTTATTTATTTATTTTTTCCTGCAGGGAGTGGGCACTCACTGGAGAGATAGAGACAGAGAGACAGAAATTGAGAAATTACCCCCTAGGAGGATTGGCTACACGACAGTGCCTTCTCCTCCACTCTCCTCTGGGAATTTTTGGCACCTGGTATGGGTCTAGGACTCAAACTGCAGGAAGCCATGTGGGAGTCCCAGCAATGTAACCATTACGCCATCTGCTGGTCCCACTACTGGCCATCTTGACTATATTTCTCCCAGTTTTCTTTTAGCCTCTCAGTTCAACTGGGAGACTGCGACAATACTGTAGATCATGTGACACCAAAGGGGGAGATGAGAAATTCCATGAATTCAATTCAATCAAAGTTTATTCTGTTTCTCCTTGGGTGGCTATTAGACTTTAGCGCACATCCAGGAGATGCTGAGCTGATATCCATCCTTCATTTATAAACACACTTAGAGTTTTTAGAAAAATTGCCAGAGGACATGTGCACTTGCAGAAAAGTGACAGAGAGGAAATCGCCACCTACTATGGGGTGATCATGTTGCAATCCCTTTTCTTCCATCTCTCCGTCCTTCTAGGATTTTTAGGAATGCATGCACATGAACCTGGCGTTTTCCCCAAGCTGCTGGGGCTGGGATTTAAACTGCATTGGGCCATGTAGGATCCAGCTCCTTTAACCCCCTAGGCTACAGGACCAGCCCCAATTTTATATTCGCAAGTAATCACACCACCTGATTTGTAGCGTTGGGTAACTACATTGTGAACCTTTCACTAAGGACCATCACTAAAGAACCCATGCCCTTCTCAGTCTCTGCTACATAGTTCCTTTTTCCAATACTGTGAAAACTCCTTGGTGCACCTTTAAGAGGCCAGTCAATTGAGTGCTCAGAGTTGTCTGTAAATTACTATCACAAAAGGGCTTTAGATAATGTAGATATTTGGTTTCCCCATCTTTGCATAAAACCCCAACCTACTAGTGTCAAATGGCAGGGAGTGAACAGAAAAATCTGTTTTATCTTGCCAGAGGGCAGCACATACACTGAGAGAGCGAGAGAATGAGAAAGCGATAGAGTGAGATCTTCCTGGGGGGGGGATGGCCACACATAACAACCCCTTCTCCTCCATTTCTCCCTCTTTCAAGATTTTTGGGTGCGCATAAACACATGTTCTGTGTGTTTTTTCAAGCTGCTGAGTCTGGGATTCTAACTGCACAGTCAGCGACGTGAGATCCAGTCACCTCAACCACCTGCCATAGGCTGGCCCTGTGTTGCAGCTTTAAAATCATTAGTTCTAATTTCCTGCCCTCCTGATCATTCTGAGGAAGTAAAGGGAAGAACACTGAATAGGGAGCTAGGAAACAATGAACGTTTAAGTTGTCATTTTACCACCACATCCTAACACCCTAGGTGACATTTAAATACTTCATTGCTGCTCTATTTCTGAGTTAGAATTTATTTATTTATTTATTTAATTTGTTTTTGGAGAGGTTTTTGCTATAGGGTGCGTGCGCTCGCCAGATAGAGAGAGACAGTGACAGAAAGCGAGAAATCACCCCCCAGGGGGGATGGCCACGCCACAATCCCTTCTCCTCCATTCTCCTCTTGGGATCTTGTGCGTGCACGCACACACTTCTGGCATGAGTTTAAGCCACCAGGTCCCCGACGGGAACCACGGTCGACTACGTGGGAGTCCAGCGACATAACCATTACTCTAACTGCTGTTCCCTCTGAGTTAGAATTTAAAAAGATTCACTCAGATGAGGCAGCACTCTGACTCAGGTGACTTTGGAGAATTTCTTCTAATTCAGTGGTTTTTGACTGTTGCACTATTGATATTTGAAGAATACTTCTTCATTGTGGGGCCATCCTGTGCATTATGGTATGCTTCAGAGCATCCCTGGCCTCCATCTTCCATGTGCTAGTACCACACACTCAGTCATGAGAATCAAAAATGTCTCCAGGGACCAACAGACGGTGTAATGGCTATGTCACTGGACTCCCTTGTAGTCGACTGGGGTTTGAGTCCTAGACCCAGTGGCTTAAACTCATGCCGGGTGCATATGAGTGCATACCCAAGATCCTGAGAGAAGACTGGAGGAGAAGGGATTGCAATGTGCCAACCCCTCTGGGGGGGGGGATTTCTCACTTTGTTTCTCTCTGTCTCTGTCTTTCTGGCAAGCGCATGTGCCCTATAGCAAAAACTTCTCAAAAAAAAAAAAAAGTCTTTCAAATGTCATGGACTGTCTCCCACGGGACAAAACTGTACCACCCCACAACCTCCACTGAAAACCATACTTCTATTATAATTCTAGTCCTAGTTTATTGGTTTATTCTATTACTCTATTATATGTGAATATGTGTTCCAACTTCATACTCAAAGGATATTCATAACCTTTAGGCAGTGATTGAGAACTGGTGTTCTGCAATGAGTTTCGGTCTGGTGTCTGTTTCCTCACCTAGAGCAAGCTTCATTTGTAACACAGGTCCATGGACAGATCATTAACCATTATTTCTCCACTTGGTTTATAGAGAGCCACTTACTACAATCCCCATCGTGTCAGTTTTGCCTGTTATATCAGTTCTACTCTCCGGTGCCAGGACTTTTCATGATCCAGACATGGCACACAGTAAGATTAGAGCATACCCCACTCCTCTTTGTAGGTGCCCTCAGAGTTACGTCATGTTGGTTGTAAAAGGCCTTTCCAGATGCAAACCAAAATAATGGCATCAGATAATTTAAGAACCTTAGTGACCTACTAATCAGGATATCCTTATTTTTTTAAGAGACAGTATCCAAGGTAATTTAAATGACTTGCCAATGTTTCTCACAAGTTAGTGTTAGAACTTGGAATAAGCATTGTCAAGCCTTCTGAATTCAGTCCACTTTTCATTACATGGCTCTTTGAGGTCTTCGCTAATGCCCTGAAAACTGTATATATCACTATAGTGATTGCTTAAGGAAAACACACACACACACACACACACACACACAAAAAAAAAACAAAAACAAAAACACTTTGACAGCACATCCCAAATTGGCAATATTCATTAGTTATACTAGACAGTTAAGGTATTTTACATGATGTTTATATCTGTCTCTGTTGGAACTTTTGGACAAAAATTAGCTTTGTGAATTATTACATATGGACAAAATGTCATGTATAAGTTCAATACACATTTAGATGATTTAGTTAGCTGGTAAAATGCTTCGAATTCTGCCCAATCTATTAATAGTGGTCAAGTTGAATTTTATTTTGCTTTTTGGATAAGGTGACTTAATCATGACTATGATTCGTATTTTAGAAACAACTTCTATTAAGACTGGGAATTTTGAAGGTCTTACTATTCTTTCCCCATGCCCATCCTAAAGACACAGCCAAACTTTAGAGTATATTACTCATTTATTAATTAACAGTTCTCTTCATTTTTATCCCTATTCCCTCTGTTGCCTGTCTTAGAATAATTTCACTACACCTAAGCACTTTTGTTAGAGTCAAGAAGGAGGAAAAGAATTCAGTGAAGTTCATTTTTCGATTCTAAAGCAGGTCCTACAGGATCTCCAGGGATTTAAGCTGCTTCGCACTCCATCTGTGATTGCTGTGCCTCCCGGTCCCTGGGTAGCAACTACAAAGCCACTTGGCTTTAAGTTAGTATCAGCAACTTTTTGTTGCATGCCTTCTTTTTCCTAGCAAACGACCATCTCCCTCTCCCATTGCATTTCCCCCACTATCCCTTCCTCCAGCTTTCTTTTTCTCTCTATAAGTAAACACATTATATATATTTATCTCATCTAAACATTTATGCATATTGGCAGAACCCTTAACCCAAGCTAATAGGAGCAGTTGACCTGGGTCACATAATTCTCCCCAACTAGCTAAATGAACACACATTTTACATGTATTTGTAAGTTGGTTACTTTTAGTGCAGCACGCATATTGTCAGTGAAATATCATTTATACTGTGACTATACGATTGCTTTTTTGAGGGTAATAAATTGCATATGACAAATATCCTTATTGCATTATATTAAGAAATGAAAACCCAAGTACATTAAGGCTTTTTCAAGATGAGATACAAAAGTCTGCTTCACTAATTCATTGTAGTTTTAGGAATACCATGTTGTAAACAACCCAATTATATGATATGGGCAAGACATGTCACTCATTTTATGTCTCAGTTCAGACACTAGAGAATATAGCCTATAGCTCCTGGGCCACCAGGAGCTCTCATCCTTTCAATACTCACGAATCAATATTGTATTGGAGAAATTAAATGTGCTGGGCAAAAAAGATGTAGCACCCTGCTTCACAGTAACCTCAGATCTGAGAGGGTTTGTGCGTAATGCTCACCTCTTCCGAAGAAGCCACCCAGAAATCCACAAGGCAGATACTGATTTATTTGACTCACAGGAGATACAGTTTGGTCACTGGTCGGCACAGAGTTCTCACCTCCATGCAAGCGGCTTTATAGCTACCACATCAAAACAAGCTTGGACACACAAAGACAGTCAGTCTCCTCAGACCCTCAGAGAGCTTTACAGTCGGCTAGTTTTATTTGCCCATCTCAGCTGCCCACACTTTACAACGGAATACTGAGGAGGTGAGCATTCGTTACAGGCCAGCATCGGTCAGAGGCCACTCCCTGAAAGACAGGTAGAGGGAAGACAGCTGTGGGGCTGAGGCAGTCCATATCCAGACACCCCAATACCCTTAACAGGGTCTTAACACAGTAATTCACCTCCAGCTGTTAGTCAGCCCTTAATCATGAGCAAGTGGGCCCAGTACACTTAGGGAGGTCTCCAGACTTAAACAGGCAACCTTCCCAGGCAGAAAAGCCTTGCAGAGCATTGTATTTTATCCCCATGCCACCATCTGGCCCCTGAAAAACAATCTTTTGACTTAATATGGTTTAAGGAAATAGGCTCAAAATAGTAAGAGGAACTATTATTAACAACAAAAAAAAAGTTTTGATGGCTGGCATTTACTGATTTCCATGCTGGGAATACCACCCCTCTTTCCACCCCAGTCATGATCACGCTACCAGTGAACACAGAGTTGGGAAGAGATACGCAGAATCAATTCTGGATAGGAAGCTTGGATCTAAGAGGCAGCGTAGTAAAAAACAGCTTAGAAAGAGTTACAGCATACCGATCCCCAGAGGATCTGCACCCAAGCTGGACAATTAAAATAACTGCAACAGAGCCAGGTTCTCCACACATCCTTGAGAATCAAAGCAATCTCTGAGGGTCAGCACCTTTACCATCACCTAAAAATGTGTTATAAATGAGCAATTACTGTCATTTCTCCTATACTTAATCACTCAGAATTTGTACTTGACAAGATTTCCAGGTGGGGACCAGCAGTTGGCGTAATGGCTATGTCACTGGACTGCCATGTAGTCGACCGCAGTTCGAGTCCTGGACCCAGTAGCTTAAACTCACACCAGGCATGCGTGCATGCGTGCCCAAGATCCCAAGAGTAGAATGGAGGAGAAAGTATTGTGGCATGGCCATCTGCCCTGGGGGGTGATTTCTCACTTTCTGTCTCTCTGTCTTTCTGGTGAGCGCACACGCTCTATAGCAAAAACCTCTCCAAAAAAAAAAAAAATGTTCAGGTGATTTGTATCCACATACATTTTCAAGAAGCAGTGGTCTGCAGGATCATCTCATTCCAAAGCATCCAGCAAACTGCAAGAGAACACCTTCTTCAATTAATTCTTCCATGTTTTGCTTCAGAACCTCACTTGGCAACACGGTATAGGATTCACTGTGTCAAAAGGATATGAGACAGAGGACCAACAGGTAACATGATGGAGGTCAGGGTACTGGACTCCTACATAGCCAAGTGTGGTTCAAGTCCCAGACCTGGAGGTTTAGAAATCACATCAGGCACATGTACATGCATTCCAAAAAAAAAAAAAGAAAATCCCAGGAGGAGAATGGAGGAGAAAGAATTGTGTGTGACCATCATTCTGGGGGAGTGATTTTTCACTTTCCCTCCCACTGTCTCTGTCTCTTTTTGGTGAATGCCACCCATAGTGATTTCTCACTTTCTGTCTCTCTGTCTTTCTGGTGAGCGCACACGCTCTATAGCAAAAACCTCTCCAAAAAAAAAAAAATGTTCAGGTGATTTGTATCCACATACATTTTCAAGAAGCAGTGGTCTGCAGGATCATCTCATTCCAAAGCATCCAGCAAACTGCAAGAGAACACCTTCTTCAATTAATTCTTCCATGTTTTGCTTCAGAACCTCACTTGGCAACACGGTATAGGATTCACTGTGTCAAAAGGATATGAGACAGAGGACCAACAGGTAACATGATGGAGGTCAGGGTACTGGACTCCTACATAGCCAAGTGTGGTTCAAGTCCCAGACCTGGAGGTTTAGAAATCACATCAGGCACATGTACATGCATTCCAAAAAAAAAAAAAGAAAATCCCAGGAGGAGAATGGAGGAGAAAGAATTGTGTGTGACCATCATTCTGGGGGAGTGATTTTTCACTTTCCCTCCCACTGTCTCTGTCTCTTTTTGGTGAATGCCACCCATATCCTATGGCAAAATTTACATATATATATATATATATATATTAGACCTTATCCCTCTTTTCAGGTCAATGTGTGCATATCCTTGAGTTCATGAATTTGCCCATAAACAATTATAAGATTAAGATTAAAATCTATTAGGTAAAAGAAATTCTCCCTTATTCATGACTCCCTAAGAAAAGAGCTCTCATTTCATTATCTCCTCCTCGGTGCATTTTATGTATTTTATCCTATAGCCAACATTTTTTTCACAAGAGCAGACATATCCGGTACAGTGGAAACCCGATGTTAACTGGGCGGAGTGGATGAGTGTCTCTGGCACGGGCAGCAGCAATGACAGGGTCAGACCTAGAGCACAGCAGCAATAAAGGGGCTGGCTGTGGCTGTGAGGAAGGAAGCATAAGGCCGTGTGGGTTAGACAGGTCTTTTGTTCCTGTCTCAAAAGGCAGCTTTGTTCCTGTAGTGGACACCAACTATTCTCTGCTCCATTTCTGAACTCTCAGAAAATGGAGCAACCTTTATTTGCTCTCGCATGAGCTTCTCCTCCTTTGCCCCACCTCCTTATCTGTACTTCCTACCCAAGGCATCCTTCCCCACCACTTAAATCGCTTCTCATAAATCTTCTGTGTCTTAGTACTTAACGGTCACTTACGAAGGCACAGGTTATCTGCTGAAGACATTTCATTTGGATTGAGATCACCGGTAGGTGAATCCCAATTTTGACACTTATTAGCTGTTTGCCTTTGGGTAACTTCTTTTTAAAATCTGAGTTTGTTTGCTCATCTCTAAAATGGCTCTAATAATTTAGAGCTAAGTGGCCCAGATCATCACGCACTTCAACCCCTTAGAGTCTGGTACATGGTAAGAACCCACAATAGCTCTTCTTATCCCTGTACCATATTACTTAATACACATTTAACACTGTCCGAAACTGCTGTGTTAAAAATCAAGGAGGGGCTGCCAGGTGGCATGGTAGTTAAGGCGCTGGGCATTCCCACATGGCTGACCATAGTTTTAGTCCTGGACCTGGTGACTTGCTTTCTCACTTTCCCCCTCTCTCTCTGTGTGTCTCTCTCTGGTCAAATTAAAATAAATTAATAAATAAATAAAATTAAATAATTCTTTAAAAAAACTATCTTTAAAAAATTTTAAAAAAAACTGTATCTTTAAAAAAAAATTAAAAATCATCAAGGAGCCAGCCAGTTGCATGGTGTTAAGGCAACTGGATTCCTCAAGACCGACTGTGCGATTTGAGTCCCAGATCCAGTGGCTTTAAAAAACACACTGGGTGTGTATGAGTGCCCAAAATCCTGAGACAAGAATTGAGGAGAAGAGATTGTGGCATCCCCCTGGAGGATGACTTCTCACTTTCTTTCTCTTTTTCTCTGTCTCTGGTAGGTACAGGTACCTAAAAGCAAATTAAAAAAATATATAAAAATCAACAGAGATCTGCTCTTAGTCAAACTCCTTGGCCATTCCCAGACTATGGTCTGCCAAAGCATTGTATACTTTTGCTATACTTTTCACAGATGAGCATCCCATTTCTTACTTGTTAGCATTGTTTATTACAATTTCTGCTTGATATACTCAACAGAACATTTTGCTCATTTTTAAATGTTTGATAAAGGCTATTTTTTTTCAGATTTGTTTTCTTTACATGTGAAAGAACACACACACACACACATGTAAGAGAGAGGGAGAAGCACCCTTCCAAGGGCCCAGTTACCCTGAAAACCCCTTCCTCCAGGCCTTCAAAGATCCTGACTACTTGCATATGTCCCCAGAGTGTTTCAGGCTGACCAGACCAAGGATTAAACCATGGTCTCTGTGTGGAGTCTGGCTTCTGTCTCTCTCTTTTTTAGTTGCCACATAGCATATGCACTTGCCAGAGAGAGACAGAGAGACAGTGAGAGAAAGGGAGACAACATCCGCAATGGTTGGGATTTGGGGATTTTGAACATGTATGCACACATGCCTGGCATGCATTCCATGACATCAAGGCTGGGATTAGAACTACACTGTCAGTCTTATGAGATCCACCAGACCACAAGGTCAGTCCAAGGGATCCACTTTCTTTTGAGCAGCACCATTTGATTGTGTCATGGGGCTGGGCCTCTTGAAGGCTACTTTTTAATATGAACCTCACCCCTTCTCAGGTTGTAGCAATACTCCTGGTATTCATTGCTCAGAGCATCATGATGTAATGGAAAGATTATGACAGTGTTGTTAGATAAATCCTGGTTCTGTCATTTACTATGTGTAATCTTGGGCAAGTTATTTAAAATCCCTGAACTTCAGTTTCCTTTGATGAAAATTACTATCTAGAAGAGCCCTGCGATCTAAGAGGTTAGTTATTATGTGCAAATATTAATCAGGCCATGTGATAGTTATTTATTAATTTTTTTCCTTTTTCCTTTTCTGCATTATAACATATATTCTAATTAACTGTTTCACTGTCTGAAGGAAAAAAATCCCATAGATCCTATTAAGTCTACATTCTTAATTTTAGTTTTATAATGATATCTTTTGACACTTATTTATGTCACATTTGGCCACGAGCTGTTGTTACTAATGACAAGTATCTGCATGGTGGAGTCATCACATTTAACATTCAAAAACAAAATGTGTATCCCAACTACTATGAATTGCTTTTATAAATGTGTTATCTTCCTTCATTCAAATCCCATAAAGTGCTATGCTTTGTGAAAATGCATTTGTTGATAGCATGCCTTCCAAAAAAATAGCATTTCGGGAGAGTATGTAAAAATAGATATTCTTTGAAAAGAAACATCTCCACAGATAATGTAAAGTACCCAAACTCAAAATTATTTCATTTTGATCTTGAGTAGCACAGTGCACAAATTCCCTTCAAATTAAATCTACTGAATAATTTAAAAACTGCACTAAATGATTTTTTAATTACAATTTTTAATTATGCATAAATGTTGCAGTGCAATCCTAATGGTAAGTCCACCTTTTTTGACTGATGTACTTACTTTGAGGTGCTATATTAACACAAACTCAATTTTTTTTTTTTGATAAAAGCATCTGTGTTTAGATGTGAAAGAAATCAGTCTTTATTTTCTTAACATCATTGTAAGATGTTTTCATATGTAGGTGCTTCAAAAAGTCTATGTGAAAAATGAAATTTAAAGTGTATTTTCATTTTGGTGCAAAACCAAAACAAGATTGAAATCCCTGCATAGGTCATTCATAACACAGTTTTCTGGTGTACTTTTTGAAGAACCCTTGTAGACGTGAGCGTCAAAACCTGAAACTCTCAGCTCTCAACAGCCACAGAAAGACTTGGAGCTGGAGAGCAGACTAGAAAGGTAGGATACACTCATGAAGAAGCTACAACCATTTCTCTGCACTCATTGTCTCAGTCAAAAATCACGCCAGGGTCTGGGCCAAGCACTGAGAAAATATGTTCCCTGCCTTCAAGAAATTCCTATGTTCGATGGCCTGAGACTGAAATCACAAAGTACAACACTTGCACTTGAAAAGGAAGCATGTATCAATGATGGAGGTGGATGGGCACGAAGGCTCAGTGTGTGGCCCTCACTACCTCATGGAGAAGACAACGAGTGTCTCAGACCTGCATGCTGATGCTAAGTTGCTCAAAGCACAGTGAGATGGGTTATGATGAGTGGGGACTCCTTATTACCCCATTTTACATTTGGAGATGGAGATAAAAGTGACTCTCAAATTCTGTCTAGGACTTCACAATGACTGAGCAATATACCTGGGGACAGAACACCAAGGCCTGAAGAGCTCACTAAACAATATACTGCATCCTCGTTGCGTCTGAAATGAGAACAGCACTTCAAACAGAACTTCAAAATGCCACATTCTCTCTGGCAGCTCAGAAAACAGTGTCATAAAAATCTAATGCAATTAAAGAATACATGATCACTTCTTAAAAAGGCAATGTTTATGTGTGTGAGCCGTGCATAAAAGTAACTTTTAGGTCAGAGAAGTAAAAATAGCCTGCTCCAGTTTTTCTGTTAAAGAGGCGTGAAGTGGCATGGTATTGGCAAGGAGGTTGTAAGTTATTTTTAAAATGAAACTATAGGGCCAGCCCCATGACCCAGGGATTAAGGGAGCCAGATGCTATATGGCCAAATATGATTTGAATCTTAGCCTCAAAGACTTGAAAAGCACTTGCATGTGCATCCATGCCCCCGATCCTGACAGGATAGAGAAGCAGAGAAGGGATTGCCATGTGACAATACCCTCTGTCTTTTCCTCCATCTCTCCTTGGTGAGCACACTAGCCCTCTGACAATAAGAAAAAAAAATGTATATACGTATGTGTGCATTTATTTAAAAACAGAATCCTAAATTGGCGGTCACCATGTTTTGGAATCTGGTGGATTAGTGTAATCTAAAATACCACTTGAGGATCAACGGACATTGCCATTGCCCCATTTGTGGTGTGTGTGTGTGTGTGTGTATGGGAGGAGTCAATTAAGAAATTTAATAACAAAACTTTTCCTTCTACTACTTCCTAACCCCATAATACCATAAAAGGCAAACACTGCAACATAAAACAGTAAGAAATAATTTTTTAAAAAAACTTTTTATCACACTGTTAATTTTAGAAACACCTTTCTTTGTGCATTCTGATTCTTGCCATGTGCCTACATAGGTCCGTGAACTAGCTTTTATGAACCTCTGACTAAGCTCATTTATAGGTGGCATTTGAAGCTTGGCAAGCACCTGGGGAAATCATGCTCTGGAGGCATGTCTGCTTTCTGCCTCAGAGCTCAGCCCGCTACTACTGCAGGAGGGAAAAGGATCTGAGGGTACCCTTGCGAGTATGTAGCATGAGGCTGTTGGAGTACAAAGTATGGCGTTTTCCCTGCCCACAGCTGGCGCATCAGTTCTAGCGTAACAGCTACCTTTCACTTTGTAAAGCAAAGCTGCCTCCATCCGTGTTGGCATACAGAGACAAACTGGCATGGGGGAAAGGCATAGGTTAAGAAGATAAAGCGGTCAGGCAGGGAAGGCATTTTGTTCTCTTTATACCTTGAGAATTATCTTGACCTGGCTCAGAAAAGATTTTCTCTCTCTGTCTGTGTACAATGTTTAGACAAAGTTGATGCAATCAAGTATATTTTCAATTGTCCTTTTACGAAACGAACTGAAAACAGTCACTTGCATGAATATGTAAACACTCTGCTAAGCATGTGCGTTACACTGTGTTAGCACAATACATCTCTGAGCCTGCTTACCATAATTTTATAGACACCACAGTGCAGTTTGGGAAGCTCTTTTAAATGTTCTGTGATGACTTTTAGGCTGTAGATTTTTGAGAATGAGAACTCATCCCGTGCCAAGCAGCATGTCTATTATGCGTCATTGATTCCTCTAAATGTAGTTTTTGACTTGAGATGGATGGCTGTAAACTTCTCAGAAGTCATCTAAGTAACACAGAAAATCATTAGCATCGCAAACAGGCTGCTCAGACCAAAATGCTTGACATTAGTTCTGTCCACCCTTGCCAGTCCCACTGTTTTATTGCTGGATGCACAGGAATAGCTGTCCACACACACCCACTTTTAGTGCCTCTCAGACACAGATTCCCATCAAAGTGAATTGAAATAGGCCAAAGTGAGGGTCTGCGAATTGGATCCACTCTCCAGTGTCTCGGGCACGCAGCGTTTGAGCAGCTTAGTAGACACCAGGGCTTTCACCTTCAAAATTCATCACTACTTACGAGGCCTGTTGCAAGACACACAGGGCAGGGAGGGGGAGTGGTTAGGTAAAACCTGTGGGAAGAGATGATGGTATCCTTTGATTCTCCAGAGGGAATCTTCTCTCTTAGAGCTGTTTTTAGGGATGACTGGGATTTAAAAGTGTGCTGTGTTACTGTTGGTGACTCCTTTGCTCCCCTTCATCTACTTGACTCTAACATACTGCTTTGGATCCGTCACTGAGGTTGACAAAACGTTATTTATTTAAAAATGTTTCTAGGCTACTTGGAGCCAGGCTCAACACTGTTCCAGGTACTAGAAGTACAATGGTCAAATGCAGCAGGTCAGATGCTCTCTCTGATGGATGCATCTACTAATGGGGGCAAGACAGTAACACACACAGAGAAGCAAACACCACCATCCAGACATGGTAAACATGCTGGGCACTGCTGTTCGTCAGGCTGAGGCCACACGGGAAGCTTGGGTTTGATTTCCAGCCCACCCTGAAAAGCTGGGTGTGGTGGTATGCACTTGTATTTCTAAATGGGAGGGTGAGGCAGTAAGATCATGACATAGCAAGGCCCTGTCTAAACACACACACACACACACACACACACACTCTCTCAAAGTTACACAGCAAGAAATAGAAGCTTTCAAATGCCTGTGAGCACTTGAGTGAAGCATACTGGGTGATCCACTAGCCTAGAGAGTAACTGCAAGATCTGGCACCACAGATACGAGGACAAGATTTGAAAGCTTTCCTTCTCAAGGACATAAGACTGGGCTCTGAATCCAAGGGATTATCTAAGAGAAGAGCTTAAGTAAAAATAAAAACAACTGAGAAAATCCTGCGTCATGGACAAGTAGAATTTTTATGAAATTAAATCAAGGCAGTGTAGCTGATCAAGGTCAAGTAGGAAGTGGTAGAAAGTGAGCCCCAAGATGAGCCAGCCCTGTAGAGCAGTGGATAAATGCTGTGTTTGAAAAGATAGATCCCATGAAGCCAACCGCAGTTCAAATCCTAGCCTCAGGCAACTTGAAAAACATACCGGATCCATGTGTGTGTGTGCCCAGGAATTTTAGGAAGAGGGAGATTGTATCATGATCACGCCACATTAGCAAGGGGGAAAAATATCAGGAGCAAGACCTTGGTAGGGTCTCATAGATAATTAACATTTCACTTCATCTTCCAGAGGTAAACATTGTGGACAATATAGGTTTACAAATGAATAAACCTACTCTGTAATCTAAACCACTGAAAAAAAGGAAATTCATTTCTCTTCCTCCCCCCAACAAATATAGCTAGAACTTATTGGCTGTAACTTAAAATCTAGTAACACTACCGTAAATTAGGTGTCTTTATCTTTTCTATTTTTAAACACAGATTTATGAGTTTATTAAGATTTACTTTATATGGCTAAGTCATGAAATAATATAATTATTTCATTATAATTCTCACTAATGGGAATTGTGGCATTTTTACTGTTTTCCATGTAGCTTGTTTGTGTATTTGGAAGTCTTTGTTTGCTGTTTTTGGATGTACCAAAATAGATACTTAGGCCTTTCCTAATAAGCAAATATTACAACTACCCTATCCCTTCTGCTATTTATCCTGTCACAAGATTTGAGAAAGATGATATGAAAATAATTTTCTAACAAAAGAAAAAGTTTTCTATATTCAGTTTTATATGCAGACAAATCAGTACTGAAGGTTCATCAAAGATATCAGCAAAGTTTAAAATATAGTCTTTTTGTTAATGACAATCTAGAACAGAATAGAAGAGGTCTGTTGGATGAAGTTTCTCATAGCATATTTGAATTATTTTTCTTTGCTGGGCAGGGTAGGAAATCATGCTGATTAAAATAATGATTTTTTAGTCTCTCTCAATTATTTTAGAAGAAAATAAATTTTCATTCATCTGAAAAATAAAGTGACTCAATATTGCCATATTCATAGTCAGCTTGAATTTCCTTGAATATCAAAAACTTTTTTTTTTCTTTTTTGCTTAACAGTTTTTTTTTGTTGTTGTTATTTTATATTTTGGTTGTTTATTTTAAGTGCCTCTCTTAGACATACAAGTGCTTAAAATGTTTCAAATGTTACCTGAGGGATTCCCTTCTCAGATTTGGGGAGAATTCAAAATGACATTGAGCAAATCTCCTTGGCTGTATCTGAAGCATAAAAAATTCCATTTTATTTTTAATATGCCTCAGTGCATCCAAAATAAAGCCTTTAACATTTTAAATGCATAAGTGCTGGGAACTCAATCTTTAGTATACTAAGTCCCAAACTGTGACTTCAGTAAGTACGTAAAAACTTTGATGGCCCAAGGATTTTTAAATTTCTGAAATGTTACTAGAATTTAGCTCTGTTCATATCTGGTTTTTGAGTTTTTAGCATCTACCTACTGCTTGAATTGAATCCTACCCTATTTCTTGGCTTTAAGTCTTAAGCAAATTTCTCTTAACATTTTTTGCTTTTGATTTATTAAAGCTAAAACTGTTTTTCTTGAAATTAAAAAAAATACATAAAAAATTATAACATACCTACTTAATGACTGCAGTAAGCTATATAGCCTCAGCTAGGTGCTACTTTATAGTATGTTCATTCTACTCACTGAGGTTTATGCCTAAAGTCAGACATGTGTTTGTGGATATGTATGTATCAGCTGCACTTGCTATTGAAAGTATTTAGATTAATTAAGCTCTTTTGTGAACCAATAAAATGTGCAAAAAAAAAAAACGCGTGGCAAACAACTGTAGATACAGAGTCAGTGTGGGAGGAGAGTAGGAAATGGCAGAGGGTAAGAAGGAGTGAAGCAGTGAGAACAAAGCAAAATATATAAGAAATAAGAAATAAGAAATAGAAAATTATTTGTTGCAATAACATGCATGGCAATATCCTTGATTGAGCCAATATACAATTTATTCTGGATGTAAAAATTAATTTTATATGCTGCAATTATATACAGTAAATGAATGTAAAATAAAAAAAATAAGTTTCTGAAATGTTACCTTGGCCATCACACACAGAAAAGTATAGTAGAGTAAATTGCTATTTAAAACAGTTATAACTTTTCCTGTAATTAAGCAAAAGTAGTATATTACAAAATCTTTAAAGTCCTCCAAGGGTAGAAAGAAGGTTTTTAAATGTAGCTCATATTTAAACACAAATATTTATAATTCTGTGAGTATGTGAGGAGGATATATGAAATGAATGTATCTTGCAAATCTTTGGAATCCGTCTTTTGTTAGGGTTTCAGGATAATATTTTTTGTTTAAAATATTAATGATCATTTATTTAGGAAAAGATTCCAATCTACAACTAATGTTATCATTTAAATTAATGTGTCTTAAAAATGCAACTGACCTTTACTGATGAATTATGAATGAGTTCATAACCATTGCTATGGTTCATGGCTATTTTAAAAGGACAGAAGCTAGTGCCGGGTGGGGGGGGGATACGAATACTGACAGACTGCTTGGGAATGGGATATTTTAATAAATTGAGTTTTCTAGCCAAATATATTTTGCCAGAAATTCTTTATATTTCAAAATACAATATGTCTTGAAAATCTTCTGAAAATCTGTTATCCTCAGTTCCGGGCCAGTATCTGGCACACAATAGGCATTTAGTAAACCTTCACTGAAGATTGTGAAGGGCTGATTCAAGCCTTAAACTGTATGTAGAAATTTGCAGTGAGTGGGCCCCTCAAAATGTTATTTTCAAACCATCACAGAGAGATGCGCATAGATCCTAGACCAAAAACACACTTCACCATTAGAAAGAATTGCAGAATTATGTTTGTGTTTGAATCCTTTTTCTTACCCTTACCCCTCAAAAGAGATGAGAAAATTAGACCATGTTTCAACCCCCATATGTAGATTCTTCAGAATATTGTTTGCATATTCCCTTAAGAAGGAGACTGGTGGGTCCAGTCCCTGGCCTGATGGTTGACATGAACTAGATCCCACCTGGCTGACAGTGCAGTCTAGTTCCATGAGAAATACACAGGGTGTGTGTGCAGGCATGCTCAAAATCCCCCAAAGAGGGAGAAATGGAGGGCTTCAGGGTGAACATTCCCCATGAAGTGTGTTTCTTTCTCTGTTTGTCTGTCTCTGGAGAGTGCACAGGCTCTCTAGCAAAATTTAAAAAAATAAATAAAATAAATAAAGATGGAGACAAGTCATATTGGATGTTTTGTCTCATGTTATTTCGAATATATGAATTGTAGATTATTCACAAGGGTCGTAAGCCATACAACTAGACCATAAACCCCATGAAGACAGCAGCCATTTGTATTTTTTGCAATTAGTGTGTATATAGCCCCTGACACATACCTAACCTAGAGTGGAAACTCTCTATATACCTCTCAGATGAATGAATGAACACTACCTATTGCATTAATAAATAAAAATACCACCAATAAGAACATTTTGGTTTTTGTTATTTTTTAAACTAGGTTTTCCTATGGAGATCAGAGCAGCAAAACTAATTATCTAATAAAGTCCCTATAATTTTCAAAATGGTCCATGGTCTTAGGGACACTACTAAAAAGATGAAACTCAGTATTTGGTTGATCGGTTTTGAAATAAAGTAGTATTGTACAAGGAAGGAGGATGGGATGGTGGTGAAGGCAGGCACCAGTAGAGTTGCTGAGGGTCTCCAGACACACCTGCCAACATTAACACATCTTTCATGGCTTCATGATGTTATGAGAGCCAAAACAATACCCCCCCTTTTATTTATAAGCAGATTTAGGTGGAACCAGCCTAGAATAAATGGTTACAGCCCAGCCCCTTTGGTGCAGCAGTAATACTAGCACTCTGAAGAGCTGGAAGCCAGATAGGCACCATAATTTGAATCCTAGTTCTACCGGGAAAGCACTCTGGGCACATATACTCAGGCACTTAGGATCCTCAGGAACTAAAGGGCTAGAGAAAGGGGATTGCAGACTACAGAGACTGTTGAGGGTGCTTTCTCTCTGTCCCTACCATGTGTGCACACACGCTTCCTATCATCGAAAAACTGGTTAAGATTTTACCACTGTCTCAAAAATTTAATCACTCTTTCTATCCCCCAAACAATTAACCATTTGTTCACTTAAACTGTGTGTGTATTCCTTAAATACGCCAAGAAATACAGATTTATATTGACCCAGTTAATCTAAGAACACATAAGAGGAGAATTAAACAATTTTGCTGGCAGTTTTTCTGACTGCTGAACTCTTTGAAATATAATCACTCACTGTAGACCCTTTTCTCTTCCTCACTGTGAAGTGAGCTTCCTAACTGTCCCTGAGCTGAACACATAGCTTTTGTCAAGGCATGGACGTTACTTCAGCCTAATTGGAACTGTATCTTTTACTCGGCGTTATCTCTGATTTCTTGACTTGGTGGATGATATGAGAAGCAGATGTAAGGAGAGGGCTTTAAACTCTTTGCAAGAAGGAGAGACAGGAAGTAAATCTAAAATACAAAATTAATTAGAAACTAATTCAGGTAGAGAAAAGAACTTGCTGCCTTTATTGCCATCTTCAAAGTAGACTGGGAGATGGTAAAATTCCCTTTGAGCAGGAAAGTGAAACACCAAATATAAATTTCATTTTAATAATTATTTTCACTTAAAAATAGTCCTCATTTTAAGAGACAGGAACTTGCAGAACAAAGAGTAAGTATAATAAACTTCCAATTATTGTGAGTGCAGGGAAGCTGTGGTCAGGATGACACGAAGGGGCTTGACAAAGACACGCATCCCTTTCTTCAGAAATTATGACATTGACCTTGACTTACCGGCAAAGAGCAGGCACAGCCTGGCCTCTTCCACCTTCGGTCCATTCCAGGCCCGAAGGGTAGCTCATTCCCTTCACTGATGAAGTAAGGAAAGCCAGTAAGCAACACAGGATCCCAAGATAAAAGGTATTTAAAAGTATTTTTGGAACATACACAAAAATCTTCCTTTACCCTTATTCAGGATCTGTCGTGTTTATTTTATTTTCCATGACAGCTTTTTAAAAAGAGCTTATTATCTTGATTTGTGAAAGATAGAAACTTGTTAGTTTTTATTCTTTTGAGGTAAAAAAAAGACTAACGGGAGTTGGAATGGAAATCATTCTTCATTGCCAAAGTAACAAATGTTATAGCATGTGAAAATATAAATGTCAAAAGATTTATGGTGAGGTGGCCTTTTAAAAACCAAAAATTCAAAACAAAACAATCCATAATTTTAATGCACATACAGAAAAATATGAGTGTATGTTTTTAATATATTGCTTATACTGGCAGAGATACTGTAAAGAAGTTCAGAATCAGAAATCACCAAAGCCCTGGTGTGGGTTCCTGCAGATCTCCGGCTGTTTCTGGTCATCCTGCTCTTCCCACTTCCAGGAGCTCTAGAAGACTTACCTCCTCTCTGGAGCCTTCTCTGATGAATTTCCCTTTTAAAAAACCTTCCTCTTGGGAACCAGCAGTTAGCGTAATGGCTATGTCGCTGGACTCACACGTAGTCGACCGCGGTTCGTGTCCCGGACCCGGTGGCTTAAAACTCACGCTGGGCGCGTGTGCGTGTGTGCCCAAGATCCCGAGAGGAGAATGGAGGAGAAGGGATTGCGGCGTGACCATCCCCCCTGGGGGGTGATTTCTCGCTTTCTGTCTCTATGTCTCTCTCTGTCTGTCTGGCGAGCGCACGCGCCCTACAGTGAAAATCTCTCCAAAAAAAAAAAAACCTTCCTCTTGATTTTAATATTTTACTAAATGTGTACCATGGTCTTTCTCAGAATATTTATTAACATTGGCATACGCTTTTTTTCTCTTTTTAAATGTAATAATACCAATAAAATAAATAGCTGCATATTATCAAAGTACATTATTGTAGATATGTATATCTAATCAAATTTAGATTGATGGCATGGTTGGGATAGCATGGTCTTTAAATCAATAAATGAAAGCACAGATATTTTTCTATCTGTCTGGAAGATCCTTTAAGGTTTCTTACTTTTGAAGGAGAGGAGAGAAAGAGACAGAAAAAAAGAGAGAAAGAGAGAAAGAGAGACACTTGACAGGATCTCAACACACCACTATCTCCCCCCACACAATGCTCCCAGACAATGAGGATTGTGCGTGTGCAGATGGGAGCACCCAGTATGTTCAGGTCACCCTGGAATCCCAAACTCCAGAACTTTCTATATGGCTCCAGCATCGCTCAGTGGCACCTTCCTATCTGTGCCATCATGGCTGGTGCCTCTCCCTTTTTGGTCTATAATATTCCTATTTAATTTTTTTTTATTTATTTTTTTTTAGGTTTCTGCCATATGGTGCCTGTGCTCACCAGACCCGAGAGACATTGAGAAGGCAAGTGAGAAATCGCTTCCCAGGGGGAATAGCCACACCAAAATTTCTTCTGCTATATACTCCTCTTCGGATTTTGGGCATGCATGCACACTACCCTGGCATGACTTTGAAGGTGCCAGGTCCAGGACTCAATCCACAGTCAGTCATGAGGGAGTCCAGAGCCCCAACTACCACACCACTTGGTGGCTTTCCTATTCAATTTTAAAATTCAGCTGAAATATAGCCTTTAATTATTATTATTTTTCTTTGCTATAGGGTATTTGTGCTCATCAGAGAGATAGTCAGACAGAAACAGAGAGAGAGAGAAAGTGGGAAATCACCCCCAGGGGAGATGACCATGTCACAATCCCTTTTCCTTCATTCTCTTCTCAGGATTTTGGGCTTGCATACCCACATATCCAGCATAATTTTCATGTTGTGGCATCTTAGATTTGAATACTGGTCAGCTATGTGGGAATCCAGTGTCTTAACCACCATGTCATCTGGTGGTGCCCCTTTATTTTTTTAACCCTCCCCAATTTCTACACAAAAAAGTCATTGCCCACTTTGTGCAAATCCAGTCTTTTGTTTAAATTTACAAGATAGCATTCTATATTTTGTCTTTTACTGATTGATCTATTCTCCAATCTTCTGTCAATAGCCACTGAGTTTCTCCAAAGCATGGTCATTGATTGATCACTGAATCTTCATTCGCTAGTATAGTGTTTACAATGAAGGCAAACAATATTACTCGATAAAAGTATTACTAGAAGAATGCTTGTCGTATGGACAACTTCCACATAATGCCTCCTACATAGTTTCAAAGATGGTGATAAATCAAAAGCATCACTAATCTCATTGGCTCTTCTTTAAAAGTAATAAGGATTCAATTTAGTTGATTTTAAAGAGCACATGCTGGCAAGATTAGGGAAGCAAGAAGTGAAAGGGAAGGAATGAAGAAAGAAATACAATTCAGAAATACAATTGAATAAGTTACTATTAACATGGTTTCCATCATTACTCACAGATTTTAAAGTGTTTTGATGTTAAACTGCTCTAAACAAGATGATGAAAATTTCACCTATTTTAACTTTGGTCTGTAAGGATACACTATTCTCCCTAGGTGGAAGATATTAAATAATTAATTCCTCAAAAAGCAATATGCGGGAACCAGCAGTTAGCGTAATGGCTATGTCGCTGGACTCCCACGTAGTCGACTGCGGTTCGTGTCCCGGACCCAGTGGCTTAAAACTCACGCCGGGCGCGTGTGCGTGCGTGCCCAAGATCCCGAGAGGAGAATGGAGGAGAAGGGATTGCGGCGTGACCATCCCCCCTGGGAGGTGATTTCTCGCTTTCTGTCTCTATGTCTCTGTCTGTCTGGTGAGTGCACGCGCCCTACAGTGAAAATCTCTCCAAAAAAAAAAAAAGCAATATGCATGATAACAAAAAAGTTAATACAGAATTTATCCTTGAAACACAGAGAAACACAGATGAGCATGTTATCTCTATTACATTTGTTTTTGGTATGAAATTCATAGGTTTTTTTGTCTAATTAAAAAAATATTTTTTAATAATTTCTCATTTACATGTAATTGTTTTTACATCTTTGTGAGGTATAGTATGGTTTTTTAGAGCCTGTGTGCAGTGTGCAAAAACCAAATCAATGATATAAACGCATTCTTATCCTCACCATTGAACCTCACACTATATTGTGCACACCTGAAAATCACTTCGATGTATTTTTGGAGGTATGTGTTACTTTGTCACTGATGTTCATTTCTCTGCTGTGATACAGGTACACTGTTCCAAAACCTACTACACGGACTTATACAAACTATTGTGTGTTTGGCCAGTATCTCTTTCGCTCCTCTCATCCCCTCCCTCCACATTCAACATCTAATACCTACTGCTATTCTCTGTACTCCCATGCTATTGAGTCTTTAGTTTATGCTAAAAAATGAGGGCACGTGGTATTTATTAAATGGGGACATACAGTATTTGTCTTTGTCAAGTAAAATAAGTCTCTATTATATCTTTAAGAATGCATACTGGGCCTGGCAGGTGGTGTGGTGGTTGAGAGGTTGGACTCATATATATGGCCGACCATGGTTAGAGTCCTGGACCTGGAGGCTTGCCTTTCTCACTTTCTCTCTCTCTCTCTCTCTCTTTCTATCTCTGGAAATATTAAAAATTAATAATAAATAAAGTTTAGAAATGATTCTTTTTAAAAATTAAAAGAATGAATGCTGTAAGACAGTAACATTTTTTAAAGATGATGCACTAACAAACTTAAGACTGAAAATTTGGGTTACTAGGAGATAAAAAATTCTTAAATCTCATAGTATGATAGAAAATACATTTCTAAGTTTTCTTAGGTTTTAGTGATATTTCTACATATGATTCCAAACTTACTGTAATTGTTCCCAAAATGTGTTCCCTAGACCAGCAACAATCATCTCAAGGGAATGTGTTAGAAACGCTCATTCTCTTGGACCTTCCAAGATCGACTGAATAAGAAACACAGACTGGAGAGCACCAGTCTGTATTATCAAGGCTTCTAGGTAATTCTACTGTACATGCAACCTAAAGAACTTTTTTTTTTTATGGTAAAGTGTGTATGCAACTCTGTGAGAAAAAAAGAGAAGAGGAGACAAAAGTTTGCGAACTGTTGTATTAATTTTATTAAAATTTTTAAATCTGTAAGCAAATACTCTAATTTGAAATTCTGAAAATAAAATATAATAATGCTTTAGTTTCTGACATTAATATTTAATATAGGATATTCTTATCTCTCTGTCTTTCTCATTTTCCTCCACAACTTTTTACTGCTTCTTTTCTCATATACCAGATCTTTAAAGACAGGGACTATTTTGTGCTCATTAGTTAGCATCTCAGTCATTTGCCCATAATTTCAGTTAGAAATACCCTGTTGCAATTTATTTTGACATTTAGGTCTATGTGCCTTCAGTTTGGATGCTTCTTCACCAGATGCACTAGCATTTTATTTTATTTTATTTTTTTATTTTATTTTATTTTTGTGATAGGGCATGTGTGCTTACCAGAGAGGGAGAGACACAAAGAGGGAGGAGGAGGAGAGAGAGAGAGAGAGAGAGAGAGAGAAAGAGAGAAATCACCGCCATCCCCAAGAAATGGCCACACTGCAATCTCTCCTGATCCATTTTTTGGGATTTGGGGCATGGACACACACCTGCTTGGCGTGTTTTTCAGGCCACCAGGACTCAAAACACTGAATTGGTTATGTGGTATCTAGCACTTTAAGCACCACACCACCTGAAGGACCGGCACTAGTATTTTCTAAAGCTAAAACTGCTTTCCTAATCCGTCCCCCAGCTCTGTGATCTGAGGAGGAGGAAAGCATGAGCAGGCCTATGACACTGATTCAGCCTGAGAGCATTCAGGGAGAGGACACAGAATTCATGAAAAACACATTCCAGTCATCTCAAACAGTCACCTCTGTCAAGTTCTTTTACTTTTTGTGTTTTAAATTTATTTTTGTCTTCAATTGTATCTGACAACACTTCAGTACTTACAGTATTCTTGCATATTTTTAAATAACAGAAACTTGGAGATGTTAAAAAACTAGCAAGCAAAAAATAGCAATCAAATTAAACCTTCTAATTTTATAGAAAATGAAACTAAAATTAATAAGTTAATTTATTTTCTTGAAATATTCTTACCTAAATGCAGAAGCAAGATTTATTGCTAAGGAATATTGTGAATATTGTGTATGAATGTTATGTATGTGTATAAATATATGTAACTGGGTAGGATCAGGGAAACAAATATATCCATAGGATATAGAAATTTTGACTATGCTGTTGGATATTGTTTATAGAATATTATTTTTAATTGTTCCCAATAAAAATGCAAATAAATTAATAAATACCTAACTAAACAGCTGGAAATACACAATTCTGTCATCTGTTCTAATTATCAGAAATTATAATAAAATTTTGACTTTGTAATTTTTGCTTATAAATATGAATTATAAAGAATTTTTTTTTTAAATACAAAGTCCCAGGAAAGTCATGAATTTAGAACACTAGATACATGTAAATATTTAAAAATTTAAGTACAAAGCGAAATCGCTATTTTAATAATGTAATTAATTTGTTAGACTTATTTTGAATCATAGACCATTTTGTTCTATTCATGTAGGGCTCTTAGCTGGAGCTTTGTTCAGCTTGTCTTAGATTATGACATTGTAAAAAGTCTCCTTATTTCCGAGTTGGTTTTTTTGTTGTTGTTATTGTTATTCTCTCTCCCTGAGGTTTTCTTTTTTTTTTTTTTTAGATTTTTCCTATAGGGCGTGTATGCTCACCAGAGAAACAGAGAGACAGAAAGCAAGAAAGCACACCCACAGGGGGATGGCCACACCACAATCCCTTCTCCTACACTCTCCTCTTGGGATCTTGGGCTCGCACATACACATGGCCAGTGTGAGTTTTTAAGCCACTGTATTTGAGACTCAAACCACAGTCGACTACATTAGAGTCCAGAAACCTAACCATTACACCATATGCTGTTCCTCCTGAGGTGTTTCTAACACTCCTTCTACATTTTATTACTACTTAGCTTCTTTTCAGATATCTGACAGGATTTCCAACTCAGAATCCAAGCAACTCTATTAAATCTATCAGGGGACAAAAATCTTAAGACTATCTGTTGGTGGATTCTCATTTTACAAAGAAACCGAGGCCAGGATATTAGCTAGAATTAGCAGAATAGAAACTCGCTTCAAACTAGAACTTTTTCTGTGCACATACACACAAAAATATTATTATAATTGGCATACATGACATCATATAAACAATGGAGTTTTCTATATGCAAAAGCATGTTTAGTATACAGGTTAAAATTCCAGTCTGATTTCAGAAAGCCATGGTTTTACAACGCATTCTGTAATTTCCAATACCTTTTAACATGGTACATCAGTTTTCTCATCTGTTAAGTGGAAACAATAATTGGTCTTATCTCGTAGCTTGAATAGAGATGAAATAAAATGACACACTCATAACACATTGCCTAGTGTTCCACACTAAAAATTCTCTAATAGAAATGTTGGGGCGCAGCCCCATCGCTTACTTTTCAAAGGAGCCAGGTGCCAGGTGGCCAAATCTTTAGTTAGAATTCCAGCCCTGAAGGCCTGAAACATATTCTGGACGCATGTGTGTATGCTCCAAATCCAGATAAGATGGAGACACAGAGGAGAAGGGATTATAGTATGGCCATGTCCTACTGAGGTGTGCTTTCTCCCTCCCTCTTTCTTCCTCTCTTTTTCTCTGATGAGTGCACAGGCTCTCTGTCAATTACAAAAAATAAATAAATAAATAAAATAAAAGAAGTACGTGTTGAATTTGTGTCCATGTAGGGAGAATATAGGTAATGTGAATGATCTCACAACAGAAAGGCTGCATAGAGTGTTGATCCATTATTTAAGACACCTGGGATCATGATCATACAAAACAAAAAGAAGTTGAGTCTAGGTACGTCAGCCTAAATTACCCAAGATGTGAAGCAGGGATGACATTACGTTTCTTATTTCTGTGCCACCTCAAACCAGTTGAGGGTAGCTCATTTGAGCACCAAGTTGTAAAAGATTGTAAGTTTGATTATAGGCACGCTGTGAAAGGGGTCATTCCTGTGGACATATTCCAGCATTTCAGTAAATGTAAACAGTTAGTCACAGTGAGATTTCCTTAACAATTTCCATCAGTAACCATCTAAAAAATTTATCTGATTATTGTGATTTCTTCATTAACATATACAAAAAGTTTTCCTAGTTTCATTTTAACTGTCAAAGTTTAAAACTTAATTCATGTGGGACTAGCAGGTGGTATAATGGCTATGCCACTGGACTCCCACGTAGTTGACCACACTTAAGAGTCCCGGACCTGATGGCTTAAACTCACACTGGGTGCATGTGTGAACGTGTTTGCCCAAGATCCCGAGAGGAGAATGGAGGAGAAGGGATTGTGGCATGGCCAACCCCCCTGGGGGGTGATTTCTCACTTTCTATCTCTCTGTCTCTCTCTGTCTTTCTGGAAAGCGCATGTACTGTATAACAAAAATCTCTCCCCCCCCCCCAAAAGTGTATAACAAAAATCTCTTCCCCCCCCCAAAAGACAAAATAAAACAAAACAAAAATAAAACTTAATTAATGCAAATCTAATTATTTTGTGTTAAAAGTCATTGCCAATGTTTTCTATTAAAATCAAAGTCAACTTCTATTGTAGTGTTATTTCTTATATCCCTTTTCAGATAAAAATTGCAATTTCATTTTCCCCCAAATGTTACCTTTCAGTTTTTTCTGGTTAGTTCTTGCCAGAGAGACAGAGAGACAGAAAGAGAACAAATAATCCCATGGGGGAGGATGGCCATGCTACAATCTCTTCTCCATTCCTTTCTCAGGATTTTGGGCATGCATGCACACATACCTGGCATGAATTTCATGCCACTAGTGCAGGATTCAAACTGTAGTTGGCCACATGGGAGTCCAGTGACTTAATCATCACACCAACTGCTGGCCTGGTAATGGGTACTCTCATAAGCTTCTACATGGTACAAATTTCTGATGAAAGTATTTTATCTAATTTTCTGCTAAGCTACCATAGAGTCTGCAACCTATTAAATATTAGTAAAGAATACTAGTTCCAAAAGGATAAAAACATGTCAAATGAGTAACTAATACCCATATGTACAACAGGACAAGTAAAACCCTCCCTGAATGGGAGAGAATCTTTAAAAAAAAATTTCTTATTTTACTTTTTATTTTAGGTATTGAGCCTTTATACTAAAAGAGGTTGTTTTACACACATGTTGATTTAATACAGTTATTTTAAATTAGGTAATCCTTGAAAGTAAATGGAATATGAAAACATTCCCTCATAGGTGCTAGACTCCCACATGACTGCCCAGGGTTTGAGTCCTAAACCTGGCAACTTAAAATTCAAGCTGGGCACATGTGCATATATGCCCAAAATCCCAGGAGAAGAGTAAAGAAGAGGGATTACAGTGTGGTCATCTCCCCAGGGGTGGGGAAGGGGGAGGATTTCTCACTTTCCCTCTCTCTGTCTCTCCAGAGAGTACACATGTCCTACAGAAAAACAATGAAGGGGAAAAAAATTTCCCTCAACTTTCTAACATACTGACACATTTTTAGTAAAAGTAACAAAGGTGTATTTTGTTGAGCAAATGAATTTATCATAAAATATTTAAGCAGAAATAAATTTATACATACATCTAAATCCCCTTATAATCTGTGAAAGATTTTTTAAAATTATAATCTAGAAAAAAAATTTCCTACTATTTTTAGTAGACAATTTTATTACAATTTGGATGTCACTATAGAGACATGTGACTCAGGAAGGAAAATTCCTTGCTGAGGACACAATATCTCTAAAACGAAGGTTTCGATAAGATGCTATTCACAGTGAATCCTGATGCTTTAAATAGTTCAAATAGGTTTCCAATTCAACCTATTCCAGGTTTCAGATATTTAGCAAATACTTTCACATGATTTACTTGCATTCCAATGGTACCAGTAATTTTCTTAAAAAGTTTATGCTCAGAGCGATCGATCTCTCATTATTTATCTTAATTGGTTTTATCTTCTGGTGGTACTGTCACATATCTGTTACCATGGAGATCCACTGACGAAACCAGGAGGAGGACAAGTGGGTTTCATCTCTTCACGTTACTTCGGTAACATATCAGTGTTTAGAGAAGAACTAAATTTATTTTGCTAGGCAAATACTATATGACATTTTTGTATCTCAGGGGAAAAGTTAATCTTGTATTTTTGCTTGTAAGGCTCACAATAGTTTGTGGTGCTTGACATGCTTTTTTCTTTTCTTTCTGTAAGTAAAAAAAAAAAAAAAAAAATTCCAAAGACAGAAAATCTTTTCTAAAATTTGAATTCTTCCAAATCAACAATCTCTAAATTAATGCTTTTTCATAGTTCCTATGATGCAGATGTGATCACAAGCCATACTCAATGTTCAGCCTCAGAGATGGCTTTGTACAAAGAGGGAGATTTGCCTAGGCAATATGGCAAGCTTTCTGGTTCAGGAAGGTTTGACATTGTGCAAACAAGAACCTAAATGCTATACACTTGACTAAATGGTAATTGCACATGAATTTCCTGAGTGCAGAAAATTGAGACTTAAAATATACTTGGTAGGGACCGGCAGATGGTGTAATGGTTGCATCACTTGACTCCCATGTAGTTGACTACGGTTTAAATCCCAGACTCCAGTAGCTTAAAACTCACACCGGGTGTGTGTGTATGCTTGCCCAAAATTTCAAGAGGAGAATGGAGAAGAGACTGTGGGATGAGTATCCCCTCCTGGGAGGGGAGGGTGATTTTTCACTTTCCATCTCTCTATCCCCAGCAAGCATATGCACCTTATAGCAAAAATAAAAACAAAACAAAAACAAAAACAAAAATTGAAAACCCAACTCTAATATATACATATATATATATATGTCTTTTTTGTTGTTGTTTACACTTGACATATAGTGTAGGTTAAATGTGTGTTTATTGAATCAATGGAAAGACAAATGACTGAACAAATGTATCTCTGTCCGTTACTGACAGTGTCAGAAATCTTGTTCCAGATCTCTTACCCTGACCAAAAATCCCATCTTCTTGCCATACACAAAGAAATTATTTCAGTGATAGTTCAGGACTTACAAACAATTTGTATAAACAAAATCTCTATCCCATTATTTGCTTTGAAGATTCTTGTTAATAGTAACAAATAACAAAACATAATAATTATTGAAGTGACAGAGAAATCTTATTTTTCATTTGTAAATGTTAAGGGGAGAGTTTAGTTTTCCTCCTCCAAAACAAATTAGATATACTCCACATCTGCCATTTTTCCTTGCATGGTTATTTGGTCACTCCCTCTCCATTCGTTTTTCTCAGCTAGTTAATCATGTGCAATGATGCTTGCACTGCAACGATATTGATCACTTCTCTCAAGTGCATAAAAAATAAACCCTGCCAGTGACGGGTTGAAATTGTGTCTCTTTAAATCACTGTGATGGGATCACTGCATTTGGCAACAATCAAATAAATACTCAGTTGCTTTTATTGTGTGCTAGCGCAAAGTGATATCTTTAAATGAGTGCATACTGTAGTTAAGGCATTAAATGATGAGCAATAAAACATGTATTGCCTATCATTTATTCCTGCTAAATTTTGTGTTTCCTAGGGTTGCTTGTTTGATGCATGAGATAGTTTGATGGATATTATTGATTCATTTTGTTCTAGCAATAGTATTCTGAAATGATAGAGTTAAGGTCTGAAAATGTTGAGTGTTTTGAGCTAATGTAAACTTCAAACAAGAGGATGTTCAAAGAAACATGAGAGCAATAATACAGACACTTTTCTCATAAGTAGAGTACTTTGAAGGGACCATGTTAGAATTTGTATCAATGGAGAGCTTGAAAGGGTGTATGTTTTACAGAAAAAGACAGCAGGAAAATCTGGTGAAGCAATTTCTGGATGCAATCCTTGAACAGTCCTCTAGGAGTCTTTTAATGTGTTTTCATTTTTACCTCGTCATAATGTACTAAAAGAAAAGTCAAAGACAAATGATGAGAAAGCACACTGCCATGGACTCAGTGTAAGAGAATCAAATACACTGGGATGTGAGGTGGCAGCCCAGAGCAAATGAGTATGTTACATGTTTACTAGACTGCAGGAGATACTTCTGATAGAGAACGCTGCAGGCTGCTCTGGGCATTGCTTAATCTTTTCTTTAAAAAAAATAAATTTATTTAACTTTATTTACTTTTTTTTGGAGAGGTTTTTTGCTATAGGGTGCGTGAGCTCGCCAGACAGACAGAGA
>NW_006207985.1:539349-550083 GCF_000334495.1 Tupaia belangeri chinensis
GGGTGCGTGCGCTCGCCAGACAGACAGAGACAGAGACAGAAAGTGAGAAATCACCCCCAAGGGGGGGATGGCCATGCCGTGATCCCCTCTCCTTCGTTCTCCTCTCAGGATCTTGGGCACGCACACATACACGCCCGGTGTGAGTTTTAAGCCACCAGGTCCGGGACACGAACCGCGGTCGACTACATGGGAGTTTAGTGACATAGCCATTACGCTAACTTCTGGTCACTTATTTATTTATTTTTTTAATTTGACCAGAGAGAGAGCGAAAGTGAGAGCGAGAGAGAGAGAGAGAAAGTGAGAAAGTAAGCTGCCAGATCCAGGTCTCAAACCATGGTCAGCCATGTGGGAGTCCAGTGCCCTTAACCACCACTCCACCTGCCAGCGCCAAACATTCTTTATTTTTAAAATACAAGGGAGCACTTCCTACTCTGGAGCAGTTTTAATCCTGCTGATCATTAAAGCTGAGGCATGGTGATTACCTACCACACAGAGATGATTCCAGGAATTTTCAGAAACTTGATTTTTTTCTTCTCTACCACAGCAAGTTTCCTCCATGGTAATCTGTCTTCCTGCCCCAGTTTTTCTAGAACTATACCTTGACCTGTAAAGGAATGAATAAATCCTGCTTCCTGCCACTGAAACCAGTTGCTAGAATGGTAGCTTCCCCAGGTGGGGGTGTCAGACTGCCCAGTTTCCTGCATCATATGCTCAACACTGACACCTAAGTCTCATAACCATAGTTTGCCTTCTTGAATTTAGTTAAATTATCATTATACACATCATTAGCATGTACCCTAGCTGCATGCTACATATGAAGCATTCTGATTAGTTGCCAGTTCCTAGGTGTCCCTACTCTGATTTCTCCAATTTCTGAATACAATCCCAATTTTTAAATCACGCTTCTTATCAGGCATGCAAAAAGAAAGAATACTCTGTATCTTCACTATGTGCATGAAATAGAGATATATATTCAGTCAAAATATGCCATTTAAGCACATGCTTTGAATCATTAGTATATCAACAGCACTGATGTATTTTAATTATACATATAATCTAGGGCCATTGAAACCTATGATTTACAATAGAAACCAAAGTACAGTATCAATCATATACAACAATGGGAGAAAGTATAAATTGCAGTAAAATGGAAAGTAAGAGACTCCTGATAAGTTCCTTCATAAAGAGAAGTAAAGGAAAAAATGAAGGATTTAAGCTACTAAAATAAAATCTAAACAGGAATAAGTTCAAATACTGTTACTAGGTAAAGTACACTCTTGATACATTCAGTAGTTGGCTACACATCATATTTATTGGGTTGTCAGAAAAGTCATGAGATTTTTTTTTCTATTTTTTAATGCAAAAATGCACCATGAGTTTTCTAATAACCCAATATACACATAGGCTAAGAATGTTTTATAAAATCTTCTGCTGAGGCTAAAAATTTTCACTGACCTCCACTTACTATTTATTGCTTAGTCCCTAAACCCCATCTTACTAGAGGGCTTGCTTTAAACCAAAAATTGGCTAAAAGTTGTAGTAATCTCCATGTGCTCCCCAAATTCATAGGCATAAGTACAGGAGAAAGTGTTCACTTGACGAAATGCTGCAGAAATATCTTGGTCACCCCAAGCAAGAAATGGATACAGATGTTCTATTGGTAATACATATGATGATATGTGCTAAAGTACAGTGTAAACCAACATCACCAGCTGGTTAACCATCATCAAAGTGATGTATGAACACAACTCTGGGTGTACAAGATGATCCTTGCAGTACAGGAAGAAAAAATAAAACTCAAATTTATGTTTATTTTTAGTTTTATTCTTTTGACTTTTTGTTTTTATGAATGTTTTACAAGGTACACAATATACTAGTACAAAATACATACGAAAAGATTTATAATATACACTGGGTAGGCATTCTTAAAATCATTATATGAGGGGGTCAGCAGGTGATGTGGTGATTGAAGTGTTGGACTCCCATCAGATCACTATGGTTCAAGTCCCTGACATGGCAGCTTGAAAATCACACCTGGTGCATGTGCATGTGTGCCCAAAATCCCAGTGGGAGAAAGGAGAAGAAGGGATTGTGGCATGGCCATGCTCCCTGGGTGGATGATTTCTCACTTTCCCTCTCACTGTGTCTCTCTGGCACAAGCACCCTATGGCAAAGCTCTCTCTATATATTTATGAATAAATTTCCAAGAAAGCTTGGTGACTACTGTTGATATACTTGAAGAGACTATGACTTATAGACAATGCTAACCAGTCCCTGTAGATAGACTAAGAAATCTAACTATTATTTATACCAATAATTGTGAGAATATTGTTTATAAATAAATCATTGGAATTATGACTTAGATATAAACTTTCTTTTTTTTTCTTTTTTTGGAGAGGTTTTTGCTATAGGACACATGTGCTCATCAGAAAGACAGACAGAGACAGAGAGACAGAAAGCGAGAAATCACCCCCTCAGGGGGGATGGCCACGTCACAATCCCTTCTCCTCCATTCTCCTCTCAGGATCTTGAGCATGCACACACACACGCCTGGTGTGAGTTTAAGCCACCGGGTCTGGGACTTGAACCACGGTCGACTACATGGGACTCCACCAACATAGTCCTTATGCCAACTGCTGGTCCCCATATAAACTTTCATTATCTGCCAATGTGTATATTAGAAGCTGTTTGAAGACAGAACCAGCAGGTGGCAGAGCCAGCAGGTGGCATGGTGGTTAAGGGCGTTGGGCTTCCACATGACTGACTGTGGTTCAAGTGCTGGACCTGGTGGGCTGCTTACTCACTTTCCCTCTTTCTCTCTTTCTGTCTCTCTCTCTCTCCCTTTGCCCCTCTCTCTTTCTCACTCTGTCCCTCTTTGGTCAAATTAAAATAAATAAATAAAGTTAAATAATAAAAGAATAATGTGAAAAAAAGAAATTGAAGACCTAATAAGAAGAAAATGTAAGTGCTTACTAACAATCCTTAACTCTTGCCCCCTTTGTTATCTCAGAGCAGTTTAACCTGTGGTTAACTAGTGGCGGAATCTATAATTTCTGTATCCTAGGGCTAACTCAGACATTGTTTCACAAGAGCTAGTCAGAAAATCGTAGACGTCTTTCTAGGGAACTACAGAATGATTATACCTCACATTTATGTAGCACCTTGCAGTTTACAAAGCATTTTCATATCCATTATCTCAGTGAATACATTGCTCACAAGCCTCTGGCTTCCTGGGATTTCTATTATCCAAGTCTCTCAACAGTGACTTTCAAGCACTATACTTTTCATGAATGTTGCCAAGTTTTCTTATATTTTGCCTTTCTCTGTTGATTTAATATTCCTGTAGGGTTATGACTATCTTCTTTAATCTTAAAAATGTATCTCCTCTCCACTTCACGCTGTGCCCTGCACAGAGCTGATGTCAGTCTGCACTTGTTGATGGTTCACATCCCTATTCATCAATCTGATTTTCTTTCTATCAGGCAAGTCTTGCTAGGCTCCAATGGATACTCTGTTTTGTGTAGAACTTTTTCACTTTAATCGGATGGCTCCTGAAACCATATAGAGATGTTTCTAGTGATTTCTTCTTCATTTTCCAACTACCTATTTGTAATTTCCACTTTCTAAAATTGGGGATTGCTTTTTCTACCATTATTGGTATTTACTGCAAATACCTTATTCACATCCTCTTCCAGGTTTTCAGATAGTGTTTATCTATGTTGTTGAGGTTTAGTTCATTTAAGAAGTTATTACAGAATGAGTTAAGTCTATAGTTTATGTTGGTACTGCATTCTGTGTGGTAATAATTACTTATTAATTCAACCAATATTTATATCTGTATTTGATAAGAGCAAGTAAGCTAGTTGGTGTAAAGCTTAGATAGTTTAAGGCTAATTATAAGGAAAGGTATTCTCAAATAACTATTATACCAAGTAAAGTGAATTAAGGGAAGAGGGTGGGACATTAGGACTAAAAATAGACAAAGCATTTATGGGACAAAGAAATGGGTTATTATCTGTTGAAGATAACTTTATAGTATTGTCAACTGGACTGGTGAGAAATGTACACATGTTGAAATGTCACTTTGCAAGCTATCTAATGTGAATGAATGTATAAAAAATTTGAAATAAAAAAGGCACTTTGAATGTGTTTTCAAGTTCAAAGGAAAAAAGAGTGTATTCAATTACATTTGACAAGTTTAATAATCAAAACGGTTTATGAAGTTCCTATTTATGCACTACAGTTGTTAAAGATAAATTAATGAAAACAAAAATATCCAGTGCCTGTGTTTTATGAGCACATAATGTTTTAATAAAAATATTAGAGGCCTAAAGAGGAATGAGTATTACACACAAATATAAATGAAATGTTAAAAGTAGTAGCAGAGAAGTGAAAGTGATGAAAATTTAGTATTTCTCAAGCTGTCTCTCATTACTTACAAGTGATTCAGAGATCTGATTCTTACATACATCCCAGTGCAGTCGAGAGTCATGAAAAAAAATGGTAATATGGGAATTCTATTGCATTGAAACGGTCCTAGCATTTTGTTCAAGATGTTAGGTCTTTAGTTTCCCTTAGCAAGATGTGGCTTCAACATCCATAATTCAACTTACCTGTTCATTCAATTATAGTGATTCTGTTGAGAGGTGTGGCAAACACATTCTCCACAGGAAAACATAATGACAACAGAGAGAATGTTCTAAAAAAATTGCTTGCCAGCTTTCAACACTCTGTCTCAAAGACTGACTTGGAGGATACAAGTTATTTTCATTTTCACTACTTCCTCCTACTTAAAAAGAAACTTCTTGTTTAAAATTTAAGAGACTGAGATAATAGGCACACTCTCCTCTGGATTTTAACTATTTAACTTCAGATAGTTAACCAATATTTATACCTAGCTAACATTTTATGATCGGATGGAAATACCTATTATAGCTTCCAAGTATGAGTGAATCTTTTGACAAATGAGTTCTAGAAAGTGTCATGCCGACACTCTAGCCTTTCACAAATGTGCAGAGGGTAAAAAATCATAAGTACACAGGCATTGAAAGGCTCTAGCATATAATATTTATGCCTGTAGGGTACAGAAAAATTGGCCAAACGCCAGTTCCTAAATAAATATTCATTGTTTCTACCCTAAAGGCACTTCCATCATATTTTACTAATAAGGATGTTGTTTAGAGGCTGCATTATAAAGGTCAGAGCCTAATGAAATAGCACTTTTATCTTTGGATTCTCCTGAAGAAGAGAGAAAGAAATTAAGAATGTGCATTTTGTTGCCTAAATGAATTGAAAGAGTCCCCAACGTGTCAAAACAAATAAATATATGTTAATTAGTCCACGGTTGAATTATAAGAATGTTGATGAGACTGTAGATTTTCTAGGGCTAAATCTAATTATAAAGGCCAATATCTCCTTGAATGTATATTTATATCTATGTAAATGACCTGTTTAAAATGTTATTATAAAATTAATTCCTAAAGCTCTCTTGAAATTTCATGTTTGAAAAAAGAATTCCTTCAAACTGTCATTCTTTAAAAGCTTCTAAACTAATTGCATACAAATTTAACTTTTGTGCTAACGCATTCTTTCAGCAAAATGATTCTCATTCAGTTATACTATCATCCACTAGAAAACCTCTGTGGTCCCTGTTTCCATACTTTACCTTATGAGAGGAGCTACAGTACAGCTTTGTAAAATTAGAGCAGATTGAAAAACTACGGGATTACAAAGCCTGTCTTGTCCTGCCATGCCAGGCAATCAATGCTGAGCTCCCAATGGCTCTGGAAACAAACTTTTCTGAGTTTTGAAGGTTGACATCACAGTGGGAAATCATACTTTTTATAAAATTTTCTTTTGCACCACCATCAGAGAAGATGATATTCTGGACTGACTCAATGACTGGAACACAGACCTGAATCTGTTTGCTGACTTACATTCTCAAATAATACACAGAAGTAAGACTTGAATAAATTCCCAAAAGCTATGGAAATTTTCCCTTTAGACAAAGAGAATAATATGTTAGAATTTCAAAATGGGTTTTGTATAATATGTATGAAGTTGTCTTCAGTTATATCTGCAAATAATAAATTCTCCATTTTGGTGAATGATAGCAAGTTAGTTGTATTAATTATAATACATACACAATCAATCAAGTACTTTTAGTTTTGCAAGATATCTTTTCCACGTTTGTGCATTTTATACTTAAGATAACACTGACAATTAGATAAATTAGGGCTAAAATTATCTTATCTTCTACATGAAATGATATTCCACAGCCAGAAAAGTAACTAATAATTTTTAATAATGATTTAATTTTATTTATTATGATTATTTTTAAAATTTGTTATAGGGCATGTGTGCTCACTAGAAAGAGAAAGACAGACAGAGGGAGAGAGAGGAAATGAAAAAGCAAGCCACCAGGGGAATCAGCAGTTAGCGTAATGGCTACGTCGCTGGACTCACACGTAGTCTGCAGTTCGCGTCCTGGACCCGGTGGCTTAGAACTCACGCCGGGCGCGGTGGCTTAGAACTCACGCCGGGCGCGTGTGCGTGCGTGCCCAAGATCCCGAGAGGGGAATGGAGGAGAAGGGATTGCAGCGTGACTATCCCCCCTGGGGGGTGATTTCTCGCTTTCTGTCTCTATGTCTCTCTCTGTCTGTCTGGCGAGCGCACAAGCCCTATAGCGAAAATCTCTCTCTCAAAAAAAAAAAAAAATGCAAGCCACCAGGTCCAGGACTTAAGCCATGGTCAGCCATGTGGGAGTCCAGCATCTTAACCACCATGCCACTTGCTGGTCACTGTATAACATTATAAACATCAGAATACTTAACAGAAAACCTTAGTAATTCACACATTATTTGAAATAGGGATTCAGGGATGAGAAATATAATTAGAAACTGCAGAGGAAGATTCATAGAAAACAGGCTAAAATTAGTAAGGCTTACTTAAGTGGCAGAGAGTACAACCCCCTTTATGGAAGAGAAAGTCATTCAATGAGTAGGGGATAAAAGTTTAGAAAAACGGGCTAAAGAGGAGGGACACTTAATACCAACTTAAGACCTCTGAACATGAAAACAATGGAAGGACACCGAACAGGAAAAGAAAAAAAGAGATTAATTTAGTAATGGCAAGAAAGACAAAATGGAATAGATTGGTAGACTGCAGGGAAAACAATTAGAAATATATTGCACTATTGATATATAAAATAAGTGAAGACTCATGCAATATTTATTAATAAGGAATAATAAATATAGACATGATACTGGTGATGAATGATAGAGAGTGTTTCTTTGATTAAAAATTTGTAGCACTAATGTGACTCATAGATATTTCTCTCTAGTACAAGAAAAAGCCAAAAAGGACCTAGAAATTCTTAAGCAGCTCTTTCAGAAATGATAAGAGCTCTTTACATCTTGATAAGCTCTAGTCTCTGCTTGCTCAGGAATTGAATCATCTTCCCAATTCCTTTGTGATTTAAAATGAAGTAAGCATACTTGTTCATTTGGTTCCTTATGCTCTCCGTGAAGTAACATCTGGATTTCTAAACACTGTAGTTAAGATTTATGTTTTATCGAGAAATAATCTTCATACAATAACCAATGCCCATATTTTCTGCACAATTCCTGAGCAACTTTCAGGGAATAAATCTATAATTTGATTTCCACACTGAATTGCTAAGTGAATACATTGGAGAACTAATAGTGGGGAAAAGCCATGGCTCAAAAATAAATATAATTTTGATCTTTAATGGTAGAAGAATAATCAATATTCACTGTTTTACAAAACTTAAAAAGTAATGTACTGCATATCACACAAAATTGTCACATAAATACCTAATTTGATAAAGCTTACCTTTAGTTTAATATTATTTAACCATGTATAAACAGAAAATTCACCTTTACATAACTAAAAAAACACTTAAGATGTACAAATAATAGGGTAAAACCAATATAATTGAAAATAGGTTTAATATATCATCACTTATGATGGTTAGATGGAATTAAATTGTGTTTCGCAATGTAGTTATAGTGCTGAATTTTACAGTGAAGGTATTTGTGAATTCCTCATTATTGTACTATTGTTTGTCATATAATAACTTAATTCTCCCAACAATTCTCTGTATTCAAACTAGAGTGAAACTGGTAATTACAGCTTTCTTAGCTTCAGATGGCTTTAACTTATTATTTAACACATGACTTAAATGATCTCTCTCTGTGTGTCTTTCTAATTCTCTCTCTTTCGTTATGGTTTCTTATAAACCATAGTAATGCAATTTGAAATTACATAGTACACAATATTACTAGGTAGTTAATTGGGTTCCCTTTAACATTCATATGTGAACATTTTTAAAGATTACTATAGAATGAAAACTCGGAGACACACACTTATCCATAAAAGTCTCATAGGAAACTCACGAACTCCTGAAAATAGGTCTTAGAATGTCCAGTTTCTGGGGAAACCAAGTGTGAGAAATACAAATGAAGTACTCAAAGACTTAAGGGAAGACATAAGGAAAAGAGACATTTTAATTATTTTCTATTTATTTCTTTACTTCTTTTCTAGAAACAATGATTAATCTTCTTTTAGTTGATCAGAGGTAGAGATGATGGGAGAATATTTTCAAGAAAATGATGTATATGAAAATTTTACATTTTCCTAGTAAGAGTCACTGTCTCCAAACACATTTTCCTCAGTGAGAGCAGTATTTATAATATTTATAGAACACTCCAGATTTTCATTCTGTAAATCTATTCTTTCTGGGCTCTTAGCCAAGATATAAAAACATGAAGATAACTGGTGACAATTTTTGAATCACCTAGGTCATTATTATAGTTACAAATGGAGTATTTGAGTTTTACAGAATTTATAATTCCATTTGAAAAAAAAAAAAGAAAGAGTACCTAAATTTTTGTATTATTTACCATTTACTTCAACCGCTTCAGTTCTTTGAGAGTGTAAGATGAGCATTGGCATGGTTGAAACAATGGACATAATTGTCAGGTGTATATTATTAAGATGAAAGTATAAAAATTATATTCACTATTTTCATCTTCAGGAAGTTGCTACAGACATTGTTTACTTGACTTTAGTTCCTAGCTCTGTGCCTACAATCCTCTCAGTATTTTGGACCCCCCTAGCTCCTCCTCTAATCCTTCAGGAAATCTTCTGTTCCAGCCATGCTAGTATAATGAAATCTCTTTCTGTTTGATTCTTCCATGAGAGAGAATGAGAGACAGAGAGACAGATGAAGGGACGCACCCCATAGGATCCTCATAACACAATCCATCCCAGACTCAACCAGCCAAGATCGAGAGACAGAGAGACAGATGAAGGGGACGCACCCCATAGGATCCTCATACCACAATCCATCCCAGACTCAACCAGCCAAGATCACAGGCATGTGTATTTACCAGGGAGGTGCCAAGACGTCCCCCCGGACTTCAGCATTGCTGACTGTTGCATTACCATTGCGCTACCATGGTTGGTCAATTGTTTGCTCTCACATAAGGAGGTTAGCATGGGCCTCGATGTGGTAGGCTTTAGATCTCCATAGAGGCAAAAGGATACGTAGAAAAGGAACAGGAGAGAGTGAATGAAAGCCAAAGAGATAGAAAGTTTTGAACTCAAAGGCTAAGGTCCTAACTCCATGAAAAAAAAAAATGTGTAAAGAGAATATTTCCTCTGAGTTTTGAATAGGAAAGAACTGGTGTAAGGGATGAGTAAAGCATGGACCGATGCAAATAGAAGAGTTTTCAATAATTTTCATTACACAGCATTGAACAGCCCTCTGGTAGTGGGGGATTCTATGGCTCAGCTCCACATGGCCTGGTTTCTAGGCTTAAAGGAATCCCTGTTGCTAAATCAAGAAAAGTGGATTGATGATCTTATGAATAAACATAACTTAGAATATATCCTAAAGAAATCTTAGCGGCTAGAGATCTTGTGTTTCGTATTTTCAAAGAGTGGGACTGCAGAGTGATGGCTGAAGTGCTTGAGGGACTATAGAGATGGTAGAGGTGAAGAATGATAGGGAGGATTTCTTTGATTATAAATCTGTAGCACAAATAGTAAAATGCAGTTTGGAAACTACTTCACTTAATTCACTCTGGGAGTTTATCCAAAGGGAGTATTAGAGGATGTACTTATCTACAGAGGTGCTCATTACAGCACTGCCCCTAATAGGGAAAAATAGAAAACAAGTGGAATGCTCAGTTGTGGTCCATGTGTTGTATGAGCTAACAGAATGTAGTAAAATAATACTGAACAACATACAGGGATGTTCAAGATGTGTTGTAGAACAAAACCCAAAACAGACAATGCAATCATTTATAAAATACAGTGTGAGTCACTGTTCCAACTCAAAACAGATGGCAACTCTTTCAAATTAGGAGAATCTCAAAAAAAGAACCATTTATTGACCAAACAGTAGTGTGGTGGTTAAGGTGGCTGGATCCCACGCGGCCAACTGCACGGTTCGAATACCAGACCTAGTGGCTTGAGAAAATACTGGGCATTTGTGTGGGGTGTCCAAATCCCCAAAAGTGTAAGAGATAGAGGAGAAGAGGTTACAGTGTGACCATTCCCACCCGTCTTCTTTCTGGCTAGCGCATATGCCCTGTGGAAAAATTAAACAAACAAAAAAGGAATCATTTAAAATGGTTGAGGAGGAGCGTTCAGAAAACATAAGAGACTGCAAAAGTGAACTCTTAACTAGAGAATGGCAGACAAGGG
>NW_006207985.1:550114-567162 GCF_000334495.1 Tupaia belangeri chinensis
GGGAAAGAGAAGATCCAGGACCCCAGGAGAGAGTTTAAGACAATGTGCCTTGAGAGGAACTGAAAGCTATGGTAAGGGATTGAGACAGCTGAGGTGACTCTCGAAAAAGGGAGCCAGGGAAATAAACTCTCACTGATCTCATTCTCTTCTCTCCTTCTGATCTTCTTCCAGACTCTCTTATTAATGAGACAATAATAGAAATAAAAGAGGGAAAGAAAGCTCATGATGCCTCACAGGACAGAGAGAAGGATAATAAAAAGGTATTTTTTATATATAATTATTTATTCTATTTATTCATTCATTTATTTTTAATTTGACCAGAGAGACACAGAGGGTGAGAGTGAAAGAGAGAGGGAATGGGAAAGCAAGCCGCCAGATTCAGGACTCGAACCCTGGTCGGCCATGTGGGAGTGTCCAGCGCCTTAACCACCATGACACCTGCTGGTCCCATAAAAAGGTATTTCTAAGTAATGGAATTAAAATATGCCCAAAGGTACAATCACATTTTCATCTATAAATAAATGTTTAAGAAAGTCTAGTAGAACACACTGAAATGTCAAGCGGAGTTATTTCAAAACTGAATAATACTTTTTATTTGTTTATTTATTTAAATTCACCAACACCTCACTGGCTGCACTTAGTACTATTTCTACAAATGAATATTTCACCAAGAAAAGAGAATCTTACCTTTATTTATTTGATCATATGATTCAAGTTCTAATACCTATACCCATTTACAGTCTGAAGGTTTTGTCCTGGTTGTATTTGTTTGAATGAAGAAAATGTATCTTTGGGAATTCTGAAGAGAGAACAGTGGCACATGCAACCCCCAAGCCCTTTAAAGTTTACTAAGACAAACTTATATTTACTTTAAGGCAAATATAGAAAAGCAACTGTGTGACAAGATACATAGGCAAAAGAAAAAAAAAATAGCGAGATTTATTCAATTTAGTGTTAAATGTATTGGGGGAAAAACTGGTTTTCCGTCCTTTACATATTTACCTGAAACACAGATAATGATTTAAGATTCCAAATAAGCTAATGACCACATTGCCAGTGAAAAGGTGATAAAAATTGTGGTAGAAAGAAACATCAAACTTGATTCATAAATAAAAAAGAAGTACTGCGGCTGAAGAGAATCAGATACAATGTTTTTCTGATCCTTTCGTGTGGTTACTGAAAATGATTGGGAAGAATAATCAAAAAAAAAAAAAAAAGAGAGAGAGAGGGAGAGAGAGAGAGATAGAGAGACATGAGTTTTTGTCCATGGCAAGGAAATCAACCATACATGACATAGGCTTTACAGAATGTGTGTAAGAGAGGACACCCTAGATGTGCAGAAAATAACTTTCTGGATTTTTCAGTTTTCTGGGAAAAATTCCATGATGAAAAAATAAAATTCATGGGAACCAGCAGTTAGTGTAATGGCTATGTCGCTGGACTCCCACGTAGTCGACCGCGGTTCACGTCCCGGACCAGGTGGCTTAAAACTCACGCCGGGCGCGTGTGCGTGCGTGCCCAAGATCCTGAGAGGAGAATGGAGGAGAAGGGATTGCGGCATGACCATCCCCCCTAGGGGGTGATTTCTCCCTTTCTGTCTCTATGTCTCTGTCTGGCGAGCGCATGCGCCCTATAGCAAAAACCTCTCCAAAAAAATAAATAAATAAATAAAATTCATTCTGAAAGTTGATTTAAGATTTTAGCACAGCTCATGTAGTTGCAGTCCTCCTAACAGCTACTCCTGTCCAACTACTAAGCTGTAATCCCAGATAAACTCATTGCGTGGATGGCTTAGTGATCTTCAAGAATGATCCTTTTTTAAAATAATCTTTCATGTATAAATACATATTTCGTCCCCATGAGAGAGAGAGCAAGCAACATGCACCTCCAATAGAATCATTAGGCTGCCGTCTACTTCAGTCTCTGTCAGCCCAGATCATAGGCACTCAGGCACATCTGACTGTCTCCATGTGGCCTCAGAACGTGAACCTAGCACCTTTCTCATGTGGATAGTGTCTCTCTATCATTGTAACATCACTAACTGAATTTATCAGAATTTAGAATGACCGGTAAAAGTAATCACAATCAAGAAACGAATAAAAAGCACAAACAAGGGCCGCGGTGGTGTGGAGGTTAAGGTGCTGGATCACACATGGCTGACTTCTTGTTCAAGTCCTAGGCCTGGCAGCTTGAAAATAATACTGAGCATTTGTGTGTGCACGCTCAGAATCCTGAGAGGAGACTGGAGTAGAAGCGAATGCAGCGTGGTCATCCCCCCTGTGGTGATTTCTCATTTTCTCTCTCTCTGTCTCTGGCAAGCACACCTACTCTATAGCAAAAACAAAAAACAATACAAAAACCTATTTGTCAGATTGTGAAAAAAATGGCTTATAATATTACAGTATAATATCATGGTAGATTTTAGTAGGTGTTGGCTCAATTAAGAATGAAGCAAACTAGTGTACACTTACATTCATGTACGTGATACATTCATGAGATAAATTAAGGCACATAAATAAAGAAGCACTATGATCCAGTAGTAACTTTTTTGTAATAACAGAAAATAAATTGACACAACACTTCAAGATAACAGTGAAAATATCAAAGATGTTTGGTTCTTTATTTTTAAAGTACTTAGTATGACATTTAAAGGTCAATTAAAAATTAATCAGGGAAGTTTGCTCTCTCTTGTTATTAAATAACAAAATTGTTTAGCTGCAAAATGTGACATGGAGAGACTTCTTTTTTTAAATAATTATTATTTTTGTATTTATTCATTCATTTATTTCTTAATTTGACCAGAGAGAGACAGAGGGTGAGAGTGAGAGAGAAAGGAAGTGAGAAAGCAAGCCACCAGATTCAGGACTCGACCCCTGGTTGGCCATGTGGGAGTGTCCAGTGCCTTAACCACCACACCACCTGCTGGTCCCTAAAAATCATGCACGTTGAGAGAGACACAGAGAGAGAGAGATGGACTCGATGGTGCCTCAATCCGCCAACCTCCATAGGTTTTTGCCATAGAGCAGGCACCACTGCACCCCGGTATGGAGAGACTTCTATCATTATTTCAAGAAATTGTATTAATTTTTTGTATATAAATTTATCATTGGTAAATTATTTTAATTTTTAGCTTTTTGCTAAAAAAAAATATAAGTAAGTAAAGCTCCTTGTCAACATTGAATTTTTCCTGGCAAGTAGCCTGGGAAGAGTCTGGCTTGTTGAAGAGCTGAGTCATAGTGCCACCACGTGCAATACTTTTTTGTTTGGTTGTCTTCTTTCTTACCTTTCCATATGTATGAGTAAATCCATAGAAGTAAGATAGCATATCAAGTACTTTTGCATCATAGAATACAGGTCAGCCTATTTAGACTGGATTAGGAGTCAGAAACCCAAGTATTTACCCACATGAGCTCTTTTGACTTTGGCCAAGTCACCTCTTCCTGTTTTCTGATCAGAAACAGAGAAGTAATGAATCCTTCCAAATGTGACAGAATTGTTTGGCTAAGGTATATGAAAATTGTGACATGCAAAACGTGATAAAAATGTAAATTATTCTTAAACCTTGGAAAGAAAATAATAACACATAAGGGATTGGAGAATAGCAAATAGAGGATTTAAAAAAGGTAATGTGTTTAAAACTTTTGAAAGAGCTTTGCTTATTCATCTGCGTCTACAGTTTTTTATCTGCAGTGAGAGAGGGGGACAAGGGAAAGAATGTGCAGATTTCTATTCATGTAGAAAATTTTAAGTATGGAGAAAAACAACCTTATTAAGGTAAAAGTTTATGGGGCTGCCAAGAAAGACTTTTGGCTTCAAATTTATTTCCTATGCCAAGAGATCATCGTATATGGTTGCATTTAGGTTAACCCATGACAAAAGCTTATTAAAATGGAAGTATTACCTAGGAAGGCTGTTGAATCATTTTAAGCTATTTAACTATTCAGTTTCGCAGTGTATTGGTTTGAAGAGCAATGATTGCCCGAAGATATTTTCTGAAATAAAGTAATAAATGAAGCTAGAACAGGCCCTAGTCCTAAGCTTACATGTGTAGGAAAATCTCTGGGCAGCATAAGTAGGGACACTGAAGGGAAAACAAAAAAGAAAACATTTTCAATACACATAAAGAGTTACTAAAATGAGAGTTGTTCATGTCACAAAAAGCCTGTAGGTTAATCCATGGGCCTATACATGGATCCACCAACAGAATGTAGCGTCTTTATACTTGGTGTTACTATGCCTTTATGTTTGAAATATCAATATCCTTGAAAGAAAAAAGTTCACCATAAAATTACAATTTTATCAGATGGAGCTATAAGAAACTTTTCTAAGGCTAAGTGCACATAGAGATTAATTTTTAAGATAAAAGGATGGAACTGATAAATCACTTTGTCTTTACAGCAGTCTTGCAAGAAAAGCATGATACCCAATTTGATAACTCATGAAAATGTAGCAGGAAAAAAAATGGAACCAGCAGATGGCATAATGACTACGTTGCTGGACTCCCATGTAGTTGACTGGGGTTCAAGTCCTGAACCCGGTAGCTTAAACTCATGCCTGATGCGTGTGCGTGTGTGCCCAAGATCCTGAGAGGAGAATGGAGAAGGTATTGTGGTGTGGTCATCGTCCCTGAGGGGTGATTTCTCGATTTCTGTCTCTCTGTCTTTCTGGAGAGCACATGTGCCCTATAGCAAAAACCTCTCCGAAAAAAAAGAAAGAAAGAAAAGGCTATGTAGCAGAAAAAATTAAGTAGTTGTTGGAGAAAAGTCATGACCAATGCATAAAAAAACATAGAAAAATAAGTCATTACTTTTCTGATGACCCAATAATATGCCTGAGGTCATACAGGTAGGGTACATGTGAGGTTTTTTACTTATTCATTTATTTATTTTTATTTATTTTCAAAAAATTTTGCCATAGAATGTATTCACTTGCTGGTGAAAGACAGAGAGTGAGGGAAAGTGAAAAATGACCCCCAAGGGCAGATGGTCACACCGTATTTCCTTCCCTCCATTTTCTTCTTGAGATCTTAGCTACACATGTACAGATACTTGGCATGTTTTTCAAGACAGGGTCAGGGACTCGAACCACAGAGTCAGCCATGTGGGATCCAGCACTTAATCACTGTATCACCTTCTGGTGGCATATGAGTGTACAGAAATCATTCCCCAAGAGAGTGGATGTCAAACTCCAATCCCTACTCCTCTATTTCCCTCTCATGATTTTGGGCACACACACATACACACGCACCTGGTATAAATTTCAGCCACTGGATTTGGGACTCAAACCACAGTCAACTATATGTGAGTCCAACACTTTAACTACTATGCCACGTGTTGGCCTCTACATATGAATTTTCATTGTCCTCAAAGTCAATGCTCTTTTCATTGTTATGGGTGTAGGGAGGGGGAGTAAAGATAGGAATTTTTAATATGTATAATTTTTTCTTTTTGATTATTTTTCTGCAGCTTAGTCTGACACTGTTTATTATAACTCGTGCATCATATATTTATGTAGTTTATGATTAAACTTCTTTTTTATTATTATTTAACTTTGTGTATTTATTTTAATCTGACCAAAGTGGGACAGAGTGAGGGTGAGAGAGAGTGGTAGGGAGAGAGGGAGAGAAAGAGAGAGAGAAAGCAAGAAAGCAAGCTGCCAGGTCAGGGACTCGAACCATGGTCAGCCATGTGGGAATCCAGCAGCCTGAACCACTAAGAACCTACCAGCCCTGCTTATGATCAAACTTTTAAAAAAGAAAAACCTTCTTGTAATTCCATCATAGCGTACACCCACCATGATAAGGCAAAATTTGTAAATTTTACTTTGAATTTTTATCACAAAATATGCAACTCTTGATGTTTATGACGTCAATGTTAATTGTTGAATCGCCATAAAGTAACTTTTATTATTAAAAATTCAAAAATTGTGCTTTCAACAATACTTCTTCTTGGTCCTTCTTGGTCATTTAATTATAGACTCCTATTGTAACAGTGCAAGGCTTTTCAAGGTGACAGTACTGTTTCCAAAATGGAACGTGCCAGTGACATGTCTGTCTTTGCCAACTATAAAACCTGATGCAATGATTAGCACGGTGTATGCTCTAATATACCATTACGTGATCATGGAAAATGACTACGTAAGTGAAAGAGTTACAGCTTATGAACTTACTAATCGTAACGACAGGCTTACACATAGAGCTACGCTAGAACCGGAAATAGAGATCAAGTGCCATAAAGACAGTGAGTCTCTCTTCTCACAGCATGCACCATCATAAAAGGAAGACAGTGACAGTACCCCCTCTACAAATATAAGCAAGAGAGACTTCAAATGGAGAGCAGGAGTGAAGATTGATGTTTGCCATGAAAACTGCTGACGGGTGTCTTCTGCATTTACTTTGATGTTTTGAAGAAACAAAGTCTCTATGCCAGGATCACTGTCAACAAGAGCCCCCTCATCTGTGAACTGCACTGACTGCTTAAGCCGGTGAACTGGTCATTTCTTGGTACATAATAAAGGATAAAACTGGCTCTACTTAAGCACTGAATTGATTTGTTTCCTTTTCAGCAATAGGAAAAGATAGTTATTTTAGTAAGAGTGAAAGTGAGAGGTGGGAGCAGGCCTGAGTGGACAGAGAAAGAGTGGCTCAAGGGCCAACATTTAGTTTATTTTTAAAGCACAGAAAATTATTGAACATTTAAATACTAGATCGAGCCAACTGTAAATTCGAATTCATAGGTGACATTATTACTAAATCTCAAGATACAGATATATTCAAGTAAGAAATATATTAAAGATCTGGTTATACCTTTCAACATGACTATGCTAGTCACAGATTCCAATAAACCAAACAAGGAACAAAGAAAAACCAATGGAAAAAACAACAACAACAAAAAAAAAACCTGTAGCCACACCCCCGATTTGCTGGTCCTATCCACAAAAATTATTTAAATCCACACAGAACTGAAACAAATGTGATCAAACTGAACTGTGTTCTTTGTATCTTACTTCAACAGGTAAGTCTTTTCAAAATCACCAGGTTAATTAATTATTCTTACTAAAATAGAAAAATGTGCCAGTCTGTCCTTTATATATAATGTCAGCACCATGAACAATAATCTGGAGTTTAAGATAATTAATACTATATATCCTTGCCTTTGAACAACACAGCTGTCAGCCACAGGGCTTTAAAATTAATAGGCTCTTCAAAGCTATAAATCAGAAACCATGATAATTTTATATAATATTTCTTAAAAGGCACTTACCTTTTAAAAGGAAAACACTCTTCTGGCAGCAAATTGCCTGTTAAAATAAAACATATCATTTATTGGTATTCAGTAAATAAGATAAAGAATGATGCATTGTTACAATTGGCACAATTATAAGGCACTTTTAAAAACTTTTCCTGATCTCATTTAGTTCTTTTTTTACCCAAAAATCACCTCCTTAGTTGTAATAATTAAATGCTTTTCTGTTTAATGCATGTGCACTGAAACCACAAAAGCTAATGAGTTTCATGTCTGAGAGCAAAAACAGAAATTACAGGGCACATTATCCAGGTCATGGGTATAGATTCAAACATATTCTACTCACTGACTCTAATGAGAAGCATGTGAATTAATGTCTATACCAGAAGTTGTAAGGGTTATGTATCACAGAATTTCATTTCTACTAAATAAAAATAAAATTGCCACCAGATAGAATGTATTAATATCAGATGTATTCTTTTCAAATATTACATTAGCTATTTCGCTTTCTTATATACTTTTCACTGAACTGCATTAAAGTCTGAGAGATTTTTTATTTACAGTACCTCACAAATATCACTGAGATGAAATAAGGTAAAGTCACGGTTCCATGTAATATGCACCAAAGATTGTACTTGAAACACACTGGCTTGAATCAATATAATATTTCATTCTAATCAGACACAAAAGAGTGGTATGCCGGAAAACTAGCAACAGAGGAAACTTTTTTGATTGTACTTTCTTTCCTACAGGATCTGAATTGATTTCCTCAAAAGTGAAAATTAAAAATATTAAGTATAATTTCCTTAGGAACTCAGCTTGTTTGCATACCCAAGATTAGGCACATGCATTTCTTTGACTGTACAAATGTCACAAATACTGACGTTCAAATTCCTCAGGTCCTGGAAAATACTTTTATAACTTAGCATTATCACATCCTCAAAACAAGGTCCAAATCCTTGCAAAATTGGTAACACTTAGATACTAATTTGTAAACAGAGGGTGGTAGTATTATAAATTCATCTGAGTTCACTTGAGTGTTAAATTATCTGGACAGTAAAATTGCTTCTGGTCCTAGATTGACTCTCTAATAAGATTAGGAAAGGGGAGGAGGGCTCAGAGATGGGTGGAGTCATGGTCGGTAATTCTCCTGTTTTGGGGGTTAGGCTTTGGTGCTAAGCAGACCTCTCCCTCCTTGTGCTACATCCTCTCTGGTCACACAGGTCTGCCCTATGCAAACACGAGGCCCGATTCCCTTCCTGACAGTGCCCTCTCAACAATTAAGGGTGACACTGGTCCCAATCACTGTGGCACAAGTGGGAGGGTATAGCTGGATGGAAAGACCAGGTTAGAGTCACATCCCAACCTAAATGGTCCGGATACAGTGGCCTACGCTTATGCCTGCCTGTCATCCAGTCTAACTGGGAGGCTGGCGCAGGAGGATCGTGGCGTGGTGATACACTCTCAAAAATACTTTGGTCTTTTTCTCCCTCTGAAGAAACAAAATGGGCAAAATGGTTTAATAGTATATGAGACAGGCCAGGAGGTGATGTGAGAGTTAAGGTGCTAGATTCCACATGGCTGACCATGCAGTTCAAGTCCCAGACCAGGAGGCTTGACAGTAACACTGGGTGCAGGTATGTGTGTGCCCAAAATTCTGAGAGGAGAATGGAGGAGAAAGCATTGTGGTGTGGCCATATCCCCAGGAGGTGATTTCTTACTCTCACTCTCTCTCTCTCTCTGGTGAACACAGGTGCTCTATAGCGAAAACAAAGAACAACAACAACAATAACAACAAAAACAGGAAAAAGAGTAAATGAGATAATGAATCTAAATATTCCTTTGTCTATATCTTTTTGTTTTTTTTTGGAGTTTTTGTTTTATTTTTTTTCCTTTTTTTTTGCTATAGGGCGTGTGCGCTCGCCAGACAGACAGAGACAGACAGAGAGCGAGAAATCACCCCCCAGGGGGAATGGCCATGCCACAGTCCCTTCTCCTCCATTCTTCTCTCGGGATCTTGGGCATGCACTCACACGTCCCTGGCGTGAGTTTAAGCCACAGGGTCCAGGACTTGAACCGCGGTCGACTACATGGGAGTCCAGCGACATAGCCATTACGCTAACTGCTGGTCCCTATATCATTATTTTTTTAGATGTCTCTTTTATATAAATAGAAACCTTCAGAGCAAAACATTGTTCCTAAGTCTCGTGAAATCTTAGAAATAAACGGTTTACTGACAAAACAAACAACAGTTTATTTTTCTCCAGTATCTCCACTATGGCTAAATTTCCACAGTCTCTCAAAATGGCTATCATTTTATTTTATTTTAAGTCTTAAAAATTTCCTATAGGGTGTGTGCACTTGCCATAAAGAGGAAAAGTAAGAAAACATTTCCTGGGAAAATGATCACACCACAACCACTTCTTCTCCATTCTCCTCTGGGGATTTTGGGCATGCAGACACGCATAACTAGGATATTTTTTAACATGCTCTGGGACTTGAACGACACAGTGGGTCATGAGGGATCCAGGGATCCAGTTACTTTAACCACCACACCACCTGGCAGGCCCAATCGCTTTAGCTTAGTAAGTGGTCACTACTGCTCTTTTGCTCCACTTTGTTGTTAGCCACACAGATAACAAGAGTATTTTTTTTTTTTTATAATAAGAAGCAGATACGATCAACTTTTAATCCTGTTTAACTAGTATAATATTTTTCTTTATTTCACTCACAAACTAAATTTGAAAATTCCTGACATGCCTCCAAGACTTGTTTGGAACTCTGCTGACTTCTATGATTTCTCACAACACTCCCCTTATTCATCACACCACAGAGACCTTGGCCTTTCTTTTGTTCCTACAATTAGTCTCTTTGTTTCCAATCTCAGACTTGGGACCTCAGCAAATATGAGAGTTGAGAACATTTAACTCGAACTCATTCACCTAACTAAATCTAGACCTAACATTTGGATCTCAAACATTCCCTTTCTAAAGAGTCTTCCTTTAGGGGACAGCAGATGGTATAGTGATTATGTTGTTGTACTCCCAAATGGCTGATTGTAGTTCGAGTCCCAGACCTGGTGACTTGAAACTCACATCTGGCCAGTGTGCATGCATGCCCAAGATCCTGAGAGGAGAAGGAATTGTGATGTGCCCATCCCCCCTTGGGGGTGATTTCTTGCTTTCCCTATCACTGTTTCTGTCTCTGTCTCTCTCTCCAGTGAGTACCTGTGCCCTAAGGCAAAACGTCTTAAAAAATAAAAAGTCTTCCTTCCAGTGGGTCCTTTTTACAATCTAGAGATAGCGTTGCTCAGTTTTCCCTTTTCAAACATTGCAGAAAGTTTTGACCTCTTCTTGGTTCCTTTATGAATAGAGTGAACATAAAGTTAAGTGTCCAAACTGAGAGATTTTAAAACTTACAAAAAGGATAAACAAATCAGATACTAGTACACTAAATATTATCCATGATTGGGCTGAGCAAACCAGGGTATCTGGTCAACCGCTTGTGGAGAAAAAGTTATCTTTTAAGCTCAGGGTTGCTCAACTTCAAAGGACCGCATGAAACAGTTGAAAAACAATTTTGTTTTTACCATCAACTCATTCACACTCATCAGCTTATTTCCAAACAAAGATTGCAGCTATTTACATTCACCCTTCCTCCTGAATGAACTGAGAATCATCTAGATAGAGGGATAGTAAAAGAGGGATGGACACTCAGCACTTGGAAGAGCTTTCTATCCTGTTGTGAACAAATCAAACTAAGTACCTGACAATAGATGAATAGATAAGGCCAATGTAGGAACTATACACAAAGGAATATTAGTCAGCCATGAAAAGGATGAAATCCAGCAACATGGATGAACCTGGAGGAAATAATGCTAAGTAAAATAAATTGGGACCCAAAAGACAAATAGCATATATTCTTATTCCTTAATGGAAGCTAAAAGACTCTATTGTATAAATGAGGAGAGTGTAAGGGAGGATATCAAAAGCAGGAAAAGGGAAGGGGATGGGAGGCAGGAAGGAGGAATTGATTAACAGACACAAAAGTGCAGGTGGACAAGGGTAATGAGTTCCAGAATACTACACAGCAAAAGAGTAATGATCATTGGTGACAATTCAATGCATTTACCAAAACTGAAGAGTGCAATAAAAAGTAATAATAAAATTTGAGATGGTAGATGTGGCTACTGCCCTGATTTGATCACCATATAATGTACACATGTTTTGAAAAACCTCACTGTACCTCATAAATTTGTGCAACTATTACATATAATACAGAAATTATAGTAAGTCTTCTTTGAGAATATTTTAGTGCAAATCACAGATAATATTTCGGTATGAGGAGGAGCATTAGACTATTCTTCAAAAGCTCATCCTTCAAATTATAACTCCACAGGGAAAGGTAAGAAAAATTAAGCATATGGGCACTGGGGTCATGAAATTGGCCACCTTCCTTGACATGTTTGCTACTCTGGTTATGTTCATCTTTTTTTTTTAAATTTTTTTTTTATTGAGAGGTTTTAGCTATAGGGCGCATGTGCTCGCCAAACAGACAGAGAGAGAAAGAGAGACAGAAATCAAGAAATCAGCCCTCAGGGGGGATGGCCACGCCGCAATTCCTTCTTCTCCATTCTCCTCTCGGGATCTTGGGCACACACGCGCATGCGCCCGGCGTGAGTTTTAAGCCACCAGGTCAGGGACACGAACTGCGGTTGACTACATGGGAGTCCAGCGACATAGCCATTACGCTAGCTGCTGGTCCCTCATCTTCTTTTGTGAAGGTGGTACTGGCTCCTGAGAACAAATTAGTTTTCTTTGTTTAGTCATATATTTCCTAGGTAGAAAAGAAATATATCCAAGGTAATTTACTTTAAACATTAAGATGAGTTCATGCTCCTCCCCTCCTGATCAATCAATAGTCTGTGTGCTATGATTATTGTTCCCTAAGTGACCACACTGTGATAGCCCTAACTGTTCAACTTTTGCAAGGCACAGTCATAAGTAGTATGTAGTTAAATATCGAAGAGATCCATGTGTCCTAAAAGTTCTTGAGCTCTTTACCCAGAATAAAACCTGATGATAACATCTCACTTTGGATCCTTCGTGAGACTTCCTGGCACCAAGAAAACCACCATCAATTAAACATGACATCAGAGAAACTTTTCCGGAAAGCTCCTGAATTTTAACCCTTAGACCCTTATCTTGTCACGTTCCCAATCTATGCTGAAAAGCCCTGTTTGCCCTCCAGTCATGAAGATGTTACTTAAAGAGTCCTGAATCCCACTGTTGTCCCCCTGGTAGTAAAGCCTCTTTCTGTGCAAACTCTCATTGTTTCAGAAATTGACTTATAGCACAATGAGTGGTCAGGCCTGGTTTGTACAAAAAGATATGTGTGCATGTGTGTGTGTGTATTGCACATACACTATTGGGTGTGCAATATAATTTATGTTTCCTTCTTTGGAGGTTAAAGTGAAAGCGTGATTCTTGAAGAGTGAGTGGAATTTTATCAAATAGTGGCAAAAGAACGGGCAAAGGCCAAAGACATGAGAAAACCTGATGGCCTAGAATGTTACCAGGTAGATCACATTGACCAACTTAATAGAAACCTTTGGAGAAACAGGAAATTATGCTGAAGAGTCCAGATCATTATATTCTATTATGATATTTCAATTTTTTAATTGAAAGAATGTGGAGGAAGGAAGGCCGATATCATGTTATTTACTTTGAAAATCAGGTTAGCAATATTGTGATGGTTACAGTAGATGAAACAGGACTATTGACACTTCTGCAGTAATTTATAATTGAAATGAGGAAGTCTTAACTGACACAGTGGCAATAAGAGTAACAAAAAATAGAAAAAAAAACAGAGGTGGGGAGAAATTTCCAAATTATTTAAAAGGCATAATTGATAGTTTTCATCATCTGAGAGTAGAGGTTAATCAGAATATCTACCTGAATTTTGGCTTCCATGACTAATGCACCATTTACCAAGTTAGGAATCATAAGAGAAATAAAAGCAAAATGAAGGAAAAGGAGATAAATTCGTTTGCAGATTTGTAAAGTCTCAGATTTTTGAAATTCAGCAAAAAAACACCTAATAGACAGTTTGCTGTAACTTATTCTCATATTATAATTAAGAAAATTAAAATTTGAAGAGATGATGTTTGCTATCTTAAGGTCTTACAGCTACTTTGTGGTATAGGAAAGGTTTTACTTTAACTCCTTGACTTCAGACTCCATTTTTGTTGTTGTTGTTGCTATTGTTGGCAGTGGTTATGGAATGGGTTTTACAGCTTTGTAAATTCGTAACTGTATACCACAGTTTCTTCTTCTGTAAAGCAATGATGGTATCTAGTCATTCGATGACCTGAGACAGATATGATGAAGTGGAGATTTCATAAACATGGCAGAACTCTATAAAGGGAATATATTAGCTGACCTTCGTAAAGAACCTTTTGAAATCCAATCATCAACGGGCACATACCTTGCTGCTGAACAAAATGTAAATGATCATGTGGCCCTGCCCTACCATTCCACAATGATTCCACCTAATTAGAGGATCAAAAACCATGTCCATGTCTATTTTAGTAGAGGACAGTGGAGATGGAGCATGAAGAGAGACCAGATGGCTCTTAAAGTTGAATCAGTTACCTAGCAGGACATTTCCTCTTGATTTTTTTCATTTCTCTCTGTTTCAGGCTGGCCTCTAATGTTCTTTTAATGTAGATTTTATTTGTGGATTTCATGGTTGTTATGTGAATCTGTTGCTGCTGGGTATGCTAACTCTTAAGCCTTTTGTAAAAATTAACATGGTTTTTTTTATATTGATAAGTAACAAATGCATTCATTTGAATAAAAAGGACAATTAAAGGGCTTTTTAAAAAACTACTTTTATTCTTTAATTTTATTCATATTGATTTATTTTGATTGTTAATCATCAACAAACTTGAAAAGATGATCCCAAATGGAAACATGTCGTGTAATGTCTGTTTTTCTCCTTGTTTGAAATGGATCATTACACTGCCAAAATACATTGTTAGGGTAATTTATTCTCCTGGTTTTCACCCACTCCCACCCTACTACACAGAGATATGTTAGTGTAGTTATCTAAAGTTTTCCATTTTTGTAGAGGATAAGAATGTATTTGCCATACATATCATGAAGCAGAAATATTACTTGTCTCTGAAGTTAGTGAAGGATTGAAACATATCTAATTGTATAGCATATATGGCAGTAAGTCAGCTTGTGGGATTTTAAAAAGTTTCATTTAAACAGGATTTTGTTAATATAAAGGCATGAAGCCCTTCAAAAAATCAATTGCCTTGTACTTATCAAAAAGTGAATAGCTAGAGTTTAAGAGTACTGACTTGAGAACTACAATATCTAAGTTCAAAGGGCATTTCAATACTCACACCAATGTAACCTATGTTAAGTTACTAATTTCTCTTTGCCAGGATTCCTTTAACTGTAAAAGGAGGAAAATAGTAGTGATTATCTTATAGGGCTATTGTGAAGATTAAATGACTTGGTATATGTAAAGCTCTTAGAATATTGCTTGGCATGTAATTGGCCTTCAAAACATGCTAGCTTTTATAATGAATTGAATGAATCTATTTTTCTCCTCTTTGTTATAGTAGTATTCAAATAGCATTTACTATGTAAGCTTAGGTTTTACTAATTATAAAATGCTATACTGCCTCAGTTATTCAGAACTCAGCAGAAAATCAGATAGTAAGAAAAATTATTTAAGGAGCAAATAGATACTACAAACTTTATGCACCAAATGTGAAGTATGCTGTCTATATAGAAAAACACAGCTTTTTTTGTTTTCAGAGAGAGAGATTCTTGCTAAAGTGTATGAGCACTTGCTGGAGAGACACAGAGATACAGAGAGGCAGAAGGTGAGCAATCACCCCCAGGGGGAATGGTCATGTTGTAATCCTGTCTCTTCCATTCTCCTCTCAGGATTTTGCGCATGCATGCACGTGTGTCAAACATGAGTTTCAACCCTCCAGGTCCAGTATACTTGAACCGCGATAGGCTACAGGGGAGTCCAGTGACATAAACATTAGGCCATCTGCTGGTCCCAAATTGCAGCTTTTGAGATCCAGCATTAGTCTACAAGTGATACAAAGAAAATTAAGCCTCTTCACCCTAAGTGGAAAGTAAACAAGAGTAAATACTGTGTTAGGTAATACAGGATTATTTCTATGAGAGGATTATAAGAGTAGAGAGATGGGGAAAGTCATATTATTTCTGCAGAAAGACTAACCTCTAGAAAGAACTTTGATATTATGCGGATCCAGATTGCTGTTTCAAAATCTTTGATTCACCTCTAGAATGACTGCCTCAAGACTAATCTTCAGTATTGGTTTTTATAAAATTCAATGACTCATTTCTAATTATTGGTATTGCTGAAAACCACCATTAATTTAGCTAATATTTACTGAGTACTAACCAAGATGAAGTATAGAAAGATGGCATCCTGGGTCCTTTACTCGAGAGTTTTGAGAAGGATAAACAAGTGAATAAAGCATTCTTATGTTCTGTGAATAAAATAAAACATGACATGATAGTATGAATGAATGAAAGCCTCCATTGTATTTTGCATAGCTGGGAAAATGCACTCAGATGTGACTCTTTATCTAAGGTAGGGATGGATGGCAGGAAGCAGCCAATCTGGGAGGATCTTCCCAGGAAGAAGGAAAAAAAACATATCAAGAATCCAACAGGAGGGAAAAAACTATTAGAATGTGTGAACATAAACCCTCAAGTGAGCAGGCTGGGTGGAAAGTTTTTGGTGATGGGCATGGAACCAGGTTTGGACATTGAGAGCCATTTTCATTGTGCAAAGGGATGACATAATGGTTTGGAAAGAAAAGTGAGTGAGGTAATCCATTGTATGCTTTTAAAAGAACTCTTTAGGGACTGTGTAAATGCACAGCAGGACTCAAAGATAGAAGCTGAGAGAATAGTGAAGAGGCGTTTGCAATAGACCAGGTAAGAGGTCATGGAGCATCAGGCATGTGACTTCGACAGAGGTAGAGAGAAACGGGTGATGCCAGAATAAATCCTGGGGGTGGAGTTCACAATCAGCTGATGGATTGGATGAGAGATTGTGAAAGATGGGAATTAAATACAACTCCTAGGTTTCAGAGAGGCCAAATTGATTAGGCTGCCATTACCAAGAAGGAATTGAGAGAGGAAAACGTGTAGTTGGGGAGGAAAAACTAGAGATTTCTATTGTAGACATGTAAAGTGTACGGTAACATTGAAATGTAAATGGTAGCATTGCATGTGTGAGTGTACAAAGAGTAGCGTGGCTGGCCTACACTGTTTCCTAAGTTCAACCTACTGGCTTTTAGGCTTAGATACTTCTTTATTGTCAGGGCTGCCATGTCCATGTGTGCACTGCAGGATGTTTTCCAGCATCTTCTACCTCTATTTACTAATGATAGGATGTCTTCTACGCAGTTATGATGTGCAAAAAATGTCTCCAGACATGCCTGAGTGGGAGAAGGGCCTAATGGGGTGGAGGGGCAGGCAAATTGTCCCGTGTTTAGAATCACAAGGCTAGAGGTACACTACATATTTAACTATATCCTAAAGATGAAATTTGGCACAAGAGAGATCGGTGATACCACCTATGGAAAGAGAAAAAGGAGTACAACGCTCACCCAAGGGGGCTTGAAAATTAGAAACTGAATCGAGGAAACAACAAAGAAGCAATTAGACAGGAATTGATGAGTATGATGACTGTCATGGGTTGGAATTTTGGAGAAGAGTCTGTTGCCAGCAGGAA
>NW_006207985.1:567193-579712 GCF_000334495.1 Tupaia belangeri chinensis
CAGGAATGAGCTGAGTATATTGGGCTCGTATGAACGCACTTGATGAGGTAAATGAGGACAGAAAAACAATCACTTCCAGATCTCTGCCTAAAGAAAAATGACCTAAAGAAGTCATGAGAATGTTAAATTTTCTATAGCCTTAAATTATGTTAGCAGTACATTTTTCTTTAGCTAGGGTTGACAATAAAAACAAATTGGTTGATTGTAAATCCTTCCTGCACCTGATTAGCTTTATTTGAAATTTAGTGCTCAAGTGACCAGGTGCAGGTGATTTTTGGTTGCCACCTTCCTCCTATAAACTGGTGCCCTCTGCGGACAACCCAGCATGGATTCCATGCTTCCACTTGCCTCCTTCCTGCCATTACGTTGTGATGGCATACAAACAAGACCAATGTCAGTGCACTGACCATGGCCAAAATGCAGAAAAAAGCAAAACATTCCTGAGAGGAAAGTTATCATGAAGGTGGAAGGGATTTGGGTCATAAACTAGTCTCCACTCTGAGGGAAAAGGGTCAGAGGAGAGTGTGTCCTTAGATTCAGCGTGTCCCTCTTACTGGACAGTTTCCCTCCAGCCACTTTGAACCTGCGAGCATTTAAAAAGAGGTGTGTGTGTGTGTGTGTGTGTGTGTGTGTTAATTAAACGAGCTACATTTCCAAAATGCTGTAGAACCCAAGCTTTTGCCAGGTTCAGTACGCTTCCACAGCTTAGTAAAAGACCAGTGCAAAGACTCATTCCCTTCTAAACCTCTCTACACATACCACACTGATCGAAATTAAAGCACAGCACAAGGACAGAGGAAATAAGAAACTTTTGGGAGACTGTGATTAGATAGATTGGTGGAACTTGCAACTTAGCCAGCAGTAATAGCTACAACCTTAGATTTCCAAAGCCTTCAAATGCATTAGATGATCCAGATTTTTGGCTCTATTATGGTTTCTCTAGCTGTGGTATTTGAGATGATAAAGCACAGAAGAGACAGATCTTTACGTGAGGTGGCTGGAGAGAGCTGGGAGGTGAGAGTGTAGGAAGGTTGAAGAGTTCAGCCACGAAGGAGTTCATAAAGGTACTGGGTCAAAGGATATATGGATTTATCATTTTAGTAGATATCAATTATGCCTAAAACTGTAATAATTCATAACTGTACCTAGGAGTTCATAGTGATGATTCTCCTAAAATTTCATGCCAGCTCCATATTCAAATACTCTCTAATTTTGGCAATCAGATGAGTATAAAATAATGCTGAGCATGCAGTGGGAACCAGATCCCATTTAGCCAACTGGTTTCAAGTCTTGACTTTGGTGACTTGAAAACATGCTGGGTCCATGTGCATGCATACTTCAAATTCTGACAGGATGCAGAAGTGAAGGAGAAAAAAAGACTGTGGGGTGATCATGTCCCATTGGGAGATGTTTTATCTCTTTCTCTCTTTCTTTTCTCTCTGGTGAGTGCACTCTGGCAATCAAAACATTTGTATCTAACTATTGCTCTAATGTGTAATCTATACCCACTAGTTAAAATAAACTTTTTTTTCTTGAGAATTTATGCTATAGGATGCTTGCACTCACTAGAAAGTGAAATACCACCCCCCACACACACACCCCCAGGGCAAATGGCCACACCACAATGACTTTTCCTCAGTTCTGTCTGGATTTTGGGCATGCACACACACCCACACTGGCATGAGTTCTAAGCCAAGGATTTGGGATTTGAGCTGCGGTCAACTACATGGAAGTCCAGCAACATAACCTTATGCCATCTGCCGGTCCCAGATAAACTTCTTTTTAAATCGACTATTAATTAATATTTTATTTTATGAAAATTGCCTAATCATACTCTTTACTAATTTATTTTAAATTTTTTAGACATTTGGCCTATTTCACATTTATTTGTAGAAACATTTGATATTAGGGAGATTAATCTTTGTAATATTTAAGAGGCCCTCCAGTTTTATATGGATATATTTCTGAAAAGCATTTTACATACTCTCATAAATCATTGATACCTGCCTGTCATCACCTTCTGAAAAAGTGAAAGCTCGGATACTAGTCTTATGAAAATTTGGAAAAGGATCCTCTAGGAAAGACTGACACCCCTATTAATAAAACAGGTGAGGGTTCTAAATTATGTAAATATTGGATATTAATATGATTCTTTTTTCCCCCCCAGAACTGGGATTGGGAAAAAAAGTAACATGCTGGCTGGTTACTTTATTCCTGACCTGAAAAATAGGTATTTCTAAACGGTCATAATGAGTTTCTTCATTTAAGGTAGATTTCCCAACCCAAATGTGTTCCCTGACCTCCTATTATCTGCTAAGAAGAAATTTTTTAAAAAGCCTGTGGCCAAATTCATTTGAAAGTACTTCTGTATTTTTACAAAAGTGTTTTTATTGAAGGATTTCACAAACACTTCTGTGAGATGTTTTGCTTGCTTATTTGTTTTTTGTTGACATCATTTGTTTTTTAAAGACAGGGTCTCCTTGGCTGGCCTTGAGCCCATAATTCTTCTGCCTCAGTCTCCTGAGTTGCTGGGATTACAGGAGCTTGCCACTGCACCTGATTTCACAAATACTTTTAAAGACTAATGTTTGGCCCCTGCGGTAGTACAATAGTAGCACAATGACCTGCAATGCTGGAAACCATGTGGAAGATCAAGGTTAGCTGTCTGGGTTGATCTGTACATGCCAGCCGTGTGCACACATGTGTCCTTGACCTTGGCTAACTAGGAAAGGCTCGAGTGGAGTGCAGGGAATCTCAGAGTGAGCCTCGGTTGAGGGTGCTTTTCATCTCCCTCTCAGACACAACCAGCAAACCTTGTGTAAAACTGCTAGTGGGAGAGTCTTGAAAAGATTCATGAATTCAATACAAAATTTGAGTTCAGTTGGCATGGCCTAAATATAGTTACATGTTGTAGAGTGAGGTTAAAACAAAACAAAAAAATCATATTTCTAATTTTATGATTTTTCTTTTTTAAGACAGGATCTTACCATGTCTTGATTTTGCCTCACCCTCCTAGTTGGGATCACAGGTGTTATGCGACTACCTCTGGGTTTATGTTGGATGAGGAATCACATTCAGGCCACCCATGTGACCTCAGCTTGTGGAGCACAGTCTCAGCACTACCAAAGTGGCTGGGTTTCAGTGTTTTTATTGATGTGTGTGTGTGTGTGTGCATGTGTATATCTCCATGAAGGTCTTTGTTTTTAGAATTTCTTTTGCCATAGGGTATGTGTGTTCCCTGGAGAGAGACAGAGACAGAGAGAGAAGGAGTGAGAAATCGCTCCTTGCAAGGATAGTCACACTACAATCCCTTCTCCTCCATTCTCCTCTCGAGATTTTGGGCACATACACACATGAGCTTGGTGTGTTTTTAAGCAACTGAGTCCAGGATTCAAATCACAGAATTGCCATGTGGGATCTAGAGCCTTAATCACCACACCACCTGTTGGTTCCCCTATGACGGTTTTAACAAAAGGTCTCTCTTAACTCAAAGACTATATGATGCTATATGTTCAGAAAAATGGTAATGACACTTTCCAAGAGGCCTTTACTAAAGCAGTAGAAAGGGATAGAACTACAACTGCATAGCATAATAGTTTTAAAATATTTTATGGGTCAGCAGGTGGTATGGTGGTTAAGGCAGTTGGATCTTACATTGTTTACTGTGGGGTTCAAGTCCTGAACCCAGTAGCTTGAGGGACATGTGAGGCATGTGTGTGTGCATGCCCAAAATCCTAAGAAGAGAATAGAGGAGAAGGGTTTGCAGTGTGGACATCCCCCCGAGGGCGATTGCTCACTTTTTCTATCTCTTTCACTTTCTCTCTTCAGCAAGCACATACACTCTATGGGAAAAAATGAAAATAAATAGATAGATAAAAGTATTTTAGTATAATATTTGCTTACAGCTTTAATGGATATTAAAAGTTTCTTATAAGCCTTTTATTTTTACAAATATTTTTCTCAAATATTCTAGGATCTATCCTGAGTTCACTTGTTATTATTAAATGTAATTTTAGAATTGAGTTTTATTTTTTCTCTCCTATATTTGCATGTTTATTAAAAGAAGCAGTGAAATTATAAGGGACCAATATGTTAAAAAGAATTTCCAACAATCACCTATATTGACATGACTTGCCCATTGTCCATTTAAATAGTAGGTACTATTGATAAAATCTAAGTAAATGATGGATAATTACTCACTTCTGGGCTCCTAAGCTTGCCATTTTACTTGTGGTTCCTGGTAATTACTGGTTCCGTCACTACTCAGCACACAGAAACATTTCTTCTAAAAAAGCAGGATTATGCATTGCCTATTAAAGTTATTGCCAGCATCTCAGAAACTGAAGTAAATGCTTTCACAAATAGCATTTCCAATGAATAATGCTGAAATCAGACTTTTTTTTTTTTCTCATTGCAAGTGCCTCAAGTAGTTGGCTCCTTTCCCATCGGCTACTTTGTAACTGCGAATATGACAACATGACGGTGATTCACAGATGCCAAAATATGACGAGCAGAGCAAATCTGTGTTCCAGATACGATAAGGTGAGAAGAGCGGAACTCTCGGCCCCAGGTGATTTTCATGAAGACACCTACATGCAGCGGGTTCACTATCTATACCATGCAGCCGCCAACTCTAATAACCTGGCCAGGAGAAAAACACATCTAAAAATGCAAATGGGTGAAAAAGCAAAAACTGGGTTGCATAGTAACATCTTAAGCAGATTTGAGAGATGTATGTTTGAAAAGCATAAGCTTCAGCCTTGGAAAATGCTTTTTGTTATATTCAACACATATTGGGCTAGAACTGAGAAAAATACACAGCAATGATGAACGCCGTTAAGAATTCCTTTTCTAATCCACCAACCTTATAAACAATGCCATATCGAGTACCCTAACAGCTTGTCTCTTGTTTTTATCATAATATTTGGACGTTTATTTTAAATGTACATATGCTCCTTAGATTAGGGCTACAGTTACACATCACTGGAACAGAAAAAAAGAGATGGCGAACATGCATCTTAGAAAGCCCAGCATACATTCATATAAACCACTGCTCATGCTCCCACTGCCGCACTCAGGGATAATAGAACCACAAATTATACAAGACTGTTTTCACTGGTTGTACATATACATTTATGTATATTCAATCCATACATTCTGACTTCTGCTAAGCCTGATGGGCAATTTAACTCATATGAGCTCATTTATGGTCAGAATGTAAGATCGATCTTTTCCCTGTCAAAATCCAGAAAAGGCTTTTACTAGCTGTAACATAATGCAGATGAATATTAGAGTAATTTTACCAGAATGATGAGAAAATTAAAGGTATTTTATTTCCTACCATGAGTTGAGTCTAAATATGTTGTTCAAAATCCAATTTGTAAATAAACAAATTGGCAACATTTCCTCTAACTCATAACTTGATGGCATTGTTTGGATGTATGTATATACTATAAGGAGCAGTATTTTTTTTTTTTTAATTACATAGTAGAGGGAAAAAAAAACAGTTGTAGCATAGATGGTTTCCTAACTGGTTTTCACAAAATGGTCCTTATTGGGCCGGCAGGTAGTGTGGCGGTTGAGGTGCTGGACTCCCACATGGTCACCCACGGTTGGAGTCCCAGACCTGATGGCTTACTTTCTCACTTCCTCTCTCTCTCTGTGTCTTTGTCTGGTCAAATTAAAAACAATAATAATGAATAAAAAATTAAATAATTCTTGAATTTAAAAAACTGTCCTTTATCAACTTTTATGGTAAGCCATACATAGTGACATTATTTACAGATGATAAACTTTCTGAGAAAGGAGCCTTGTTTGTTTACCAATGTACTCCATACAGCTAGCACAGTACATGTTTAAAAAAACTATTTGCAGAATTTGGGGCCAGGAAGTGGTGCAGTCGTGACACAAATGGACCCACATGGAAAAGAACCTGGATTCAAGTCGGGACTTCCCTGAGCATGCCAACTGCACATGCATGTGTACCCATGATCTAAACCAGCTGAAGCTGTGGGCAGATTGTGGACCCTGTTGAGGGTGCACCTCGTTTCTTTCTTCCTAGAAGAAGTAAATAAATACATTTTAAGAGAAATGTTTATAGAAATAGTTAACAAACAGAGAATTGAAGCTAATTTTAAGAATGAAGTCAAATTAGTGGCCAGCAGGTGGTGTGGTGAATAAGGGTGCTGGACTCCCACATGGCCAACTGTGGTTTGAGTCACAGACCTAGCAGTTTTCTCTCTCTCTCTCTCTGTGTGTGTGTGTGTCCCTCTCTGGTCAAAGTTAAATAAAGTTAAATAAAATAAGTGCATAAAATTGAGGTTGAATTAAAATACTTCACCAACTGCTAAAACACAGTAATTAATATAAAATTTAAGAGAGTTTATAACTAAATATATACATTACGTTTTTTTGTTTTTGTTTTTGTTTTTGTTTTTAAGATTGTGCCATAGGACACATGTGCTCAATGGAGAGTTTATACCTAACTATATACATTACAGTTTTTTTTTTTTTTTTTTTTAGATTGTGCCATAGGACACATGTGCTCAATGGAGAGATACAGAGAGAGACAGAGGGAGGGAAAGTGAGAAGTCATCCCACGGTGGCAGAGGAGGAGGGGGATGGTTACACCCGACTCCCTTCTCCTCCATTTTCCTCCTGGGATTTTGGGCAAACATGTGCACACACCTGGTATGATTTTCAATCTGCTGGGTCTGGGATTTGAACCAGGTTGGCTACATGGAAATCCAACACCTAAACTACCACACCACCTTTTGGCCCCAACTAAGGTATGTTAACAATTAGATATTTTTATGCAAGAAATGACTCAAAATACACCTTTAACTCTTTTCTCTTCTTTTTGAAGGCAAAATGAGAGAAGAAAAAGAACCCATTATCACATAGAAAGCACTCTTTAAGAAGAATTTTTAAAATGTTAATACTTGAACTTTAAACACAATGCTATGTGTTCACAGCAGTGCTGTGAACGGGACCCATGACCTCTTTTCCCGTTTGCCATAATGACATAAAAAGCCACACAAGGAACATGTGAGCCCCCTGACAAGATGTTCAAACTGTCGCCCCTACACATTTTATGTTTCCCACAACATGTATTTATTGATATGGAGTGTTAATTATATTCTAAGCATACACTAAATTCCATGCATGTGTAATCTCATCAAAGCAATTGCTATTATTATCTGCACTGGGCAAGTAGGAAAACACAGGCTCAGGTAAGCAAGTAACTTACCCAAGGCCCATACCATGGAAAGGGCATAATAGGACATGTATTAAACAGGCAGAGAAAAAAATGTCAATGTTTCTCAGATAGTAGAAGAATTTTTATAAAGGAACATACTAGAAATCAAGACATGAGATAAATTTCAAAAGACTACGAAGGATAGAAACTAAGGAATGTGTAACTGGGCTTCTGGATTAGGAGTGAAAATCAGTTTGCCAAGTGCACAAGGGGACTTTGACAAGTTCATGGAAAAGTGGAATTAAAGTATGACTTTATTTTGGTGCAAATTTTTTTTTTTGAAATCTGTGCCTGTTCTTTTGATAATATGCATTTTTCTTGATCATTTTGAAAACCCTTCATATTTAGAAGAAGCCAGGGAAGTAGCTCAGGGAGCAATTAAGGAACAGGTGTAGGAGGTAGGAATGATATACCCAGAAAAGGAAGGAGATATATTTGGTTATGTATAGAGGGTCAAAGAAAGATAAATACAGCTGGTAGCTGGAAGAATGCCTAGGTATATTTTTAGCCTAAGAGGAAGTGGTCAGTAGCAACAGATCAATCGATTTAGGAGACAGAAGACTCCAGGGTCAAGGTGAAGGAACAGTCTGAAGATTCCGTTGAAAGCCCTTGAAGATGGATGGCATATAGATTTTTGTATTGCTATATACACAAATTGTTAACCCTATACTCCATAGTAATGGTCTACATTAAATGTATGCATAACCTATTTATTAAGTACAATAACATGTGACTGTCAAGATGATGGGTAATTTATTAGTGACAAGTGGCGAGCACTGACAAACGTTGTTCTTGTAGTAGTGACCAGAAGATGAGAGCCTGAGCCCTGCCTAGGAATCTCAGACTCTAGGAGATTAGGCCAGTGAGACTTGCTTTGATTCATGATGAACTTGGTGCTCGAGAGCATAACGGAGGAGACCTAAGCCAGTGCCTGGAGAGGGAAGGTTTTCAAAAGTATCATAATTTGAAAACTGAAGGTGAACGTTGCTTAATTAAACACACACAGGTGTTAGAGTGTATTTGTACAGATACATGTGCATTGTATGAGTATTACAACCAGGATCTTTCAGAGAAATTGTAGACTATTTGAACCAGGATCTTAAGTGATGGGAAAGTTTATAAAATAATCATAGAAATTTTTGTTTCAAATACCTAAACATTGGTGTGTTGAATATTTTTCTTTTTCAAGTAGAGAATTAGTAAGACATGATTTCCAAGTCACATTGCTTAATAGCTACCTTAAACTATTATTTTGAGAATCTAAATACGAGGAAAATTTCAATACAGAATGAATAAAATTGAGATCTATTGGAGCAAGCATTTTACTAGATAAATGGAAATGTTAATAGTAGAAATCATGCAACATTAATTCATCACAACATGTCTGAATTGGATGCTATTATCTTTTGCCATTTTTATAGATGAGGAAACTGAGGCCCAAAGACGTTAATAAATGTATCTACTTAATCTAATAGAAGATTCTTTGCCTGTATTATTTATTTATTTATTTTTATTTTTATTCTGGCATTAAATTGCTATATATTATTTAGATTGTGGAGAGACTTTACCCAGCATGATATACACCTCAGTCCAGCCCAGTTGAGACCACCATACACATGCTCCTCAACAAATAATAAACCTTATCTGTGTCTCACAAGTGTCTTACCTCTCTATTTTCCCCTCAAATTTTCTATACTCTTCCCCTCCTACACTCTCTTTCCATTTTGTCTCTAGTGTCCATTACAATTTTTAATACTTTTTTGTTCTCCAGTCTTTCAGTCTCTACCATAGAGTGCAGACAGTTGGTATATGTTAAGTGGAGAAATGCAATAGCTCTCTTTCATAGCCTGACTTGCTTCATTCAGCAACAAATCTTCCATATTTGCCCACTTTCTATCAAATTCCAGGACCTTGTTGTTTTGTATGATTGAATAGTATTCCATGGAGTATAAGTGCCACAAATTTTCAATTCATTCATCTGTTTGTGGACATTTGGGTTGGTTCCATGTCTTAGCAATTGTGAATAAGGCTGCAATGAATATAGATGTGCAAGCACTTTTCCGACTTACTGTTCTCCTGTTCTTTGGGTAGATACCCAGGAGTGGAATTGCTGGATTATATAGTAGTTCGATTTGAAGGTCTTTGAGGAACCTCCATATCATTCTCCACAGTGGCTGGACCAATTTACATTCCCACCAACAGTGTGGAGTGTTCCTTTTTCACCACATCTCCTCCAGCACTTATCATTATTTGTTTTTTTCATTCTTTGCCATTCTGACTGAGGTCAGGTGGTAACTTATTGTGGTTTTGATCTGCATCTCCCTTACAATGAGGGATGTTGAGCATTTTTCATATGCTTTTTGGCTGTTTGCATGTCTTCCTTAGAGAGTAGTTTATTCAGCTCATTTTCCCATCTTTTAATTGGATTAATAATTTTCTTCCAGGTAAGCTGCTTGAGTTCCCTGTGTATTCTGGTTCTCAGTCCCTTATCTGAGGTACAGCTAACAAAAATTTTCTCGCATTCTGAGGGTTGTCCATTCACACTGATTACAGCATCATTTGCTATGCAGAAATTCCTTAATCTGATATAATCCCACCTGTTTATTTGGGGGATTATTTCCTGTGCTTCAGGGGTCTTGCTTAAGAAGTCCTTTCCTACCCAAATGTCTCCCAGAGTTTCCCCAGTGTTTTCCACCAGTAGTTTTCATAGTTTGCGGTCTTAAATTCAGATCACTGATCCACTTTGAGTTGATTGTTTTTAATGATGACAGATAGGGGTTCAGATTCATCTTTCTGCAGGTGGATATCCAGGTTTTCCAACACCATTTGCTAAAGAGGTTTTCCTTTTCCCACTAGATTGACTTTAGAAGATTTAATAACACTTGTATTAGGGACAACAGTTAGAATACATTATCCCCAAAATGCTATGGTTACATACAACAAATAGTGGATGAACAAAAGAAATTTTAGTACTATAATATGATCAAAATATCAAAACACACAAGCCCCAAACAGGTTTTACTAGTACACAAACGAGTATGTAAAAACTACTGGATTGGGAACCAGCAGTTAGCGTAATGGCTGTGTCGCTGGACTCCCACGTAGTCGACCGCGGTTTGCGTCCCGGACCCAGTGGCTTAAAAAACTCACGCCAGGCGCGTGTAAATGTGTGCCCAAGATCCCGAGAGAAGAATGGAGGAGAAGGGATTGCACCATGACCACCCCCCCTGGGGGGTGATTTCTCGCTTTCTGTCTCTCTGTCTCTCTCTGTCTATCTGGTGAGCGCACGTGCCCTATAGTGAAAAAACCTCTCCAAAAAAACAAAAACAAAAACACTAATTGATTAATCTCTATAGTTTATAGTGAAGGAGCCAAAATATACAATGTAGCATTTTACATGTAACGTGGAATCCTGATAGGTACCATTCTGCAATAGTGTTTTCTTTTGTTTTGTTCTAATTTGAGGTATTGGTTGTTACCATGATCTATATCACATCACAAGATATGGACTTTTAACATTAATATAACAGATTTAATAATTTAATATAGCAAAGGGATATCATTAACATATGAAACTATTAATATTTAACATCCCAATGTAAGTTATTATGCCAAAGTGGCCTAAAGGAAAATAAAGGAAAGTACAGTTGTGAAATAAAATCTATGTCCAAAATAACACTGCATGAAAACCTATTATTTGATCAGATTTACAGCAGAATTACTTTGTCAGCAAATAAAGGGTAGCTTTCTCTCTCTGTTTCTCTTACTCTTTTGCATCATAAAGGCATGTGTATCTTAACTCAATGGAAAGGGGATGTCTGAAATGTGAAAATTTTGCATGCTACTTAGTATTAAAAATTACTCCCCAGGAGATACCTATGTTAAATTTCACCTTTGGCTACTATGTTATAAAATCTTATATTAAGATCACTACAATGAGGTCAGCTGCAGCATTCAGAGAGCAGGACTCTGATTTGCTATTCTAGAGTGACATGAAAGGGGAGAGTTGGATCCTGGGTCAGTGTGATGTTCATGGTAGGGTTTGCACGTTGCAATTCTGGCTGACTGGAAGGCTGGCAAAGCATGGAGGGAATTGCAGCATGACATGACTCTATTGAGTGTGCCTGTGTCTCTGGAAATAAAATAAATAAGCTTTTTAAAAAATTACAATGAGAAAATGCACACTAAAGGAGACTAGTGTACTGTGAAAGGGAAATAATTAGGACATGACTATTGGGTTCAGATTAGAGAATTCTTGAATGCTAGTCTAAGCCTTTTCGACTTTATTAAAAAAAAAAAAAAAAAAATCCGGGAAACCACTGCAGGTTCTTCAGTTGAATGACATGGCCAATAAGTTAGGAAGAAAAATCTGACAGCAATATTCAGATCTTTTAGAAACCTAGAAACCAGAAGGTTATTTGTGAAGCCCATTAAATTGTGCATAAAATAGTACACAGTGTCTGTCATTATTGATCAAAATTAGATTTAAAATACTTATAATTTGAAAATTAATAACTTAATTATGTCTAATGGTTGTCGCTCAATTACAGATGTCACATGATTATGTGAATTAAACAAGATGTTTTATAAAGTAATGAAGTTAAAGCATATTTAGAACAAAATATGCCTTACAGGTTTAAAAAGAAGACAAAGAAAGAAAGAGACTGTCAGAATCCTGTGAAAACTTGCCTAGTGCACTGAAAAATTACCCTCTAGTGAATTGCCTTCAGGCTGCATTTTCAGAAATTATATTCTAGTAGTGGTCAATTTTTCAGCCCAAAGGGTGATCTTTCTCTCTATAAATTTGATTCTCAGTCAATATTTCTTAAACATAATATGACCTAGGTATTTCACAGTTAAAAATAAGCAAGGTTAAAATGTCTCCTAAATACACGGCATCATTAAACCTTGGTCATAGAAGGTGAATATTGGTGTTTCACTATTGAAACTAAGTGTGTTACAGGCCTCCTTGTCACTCTTTCTTCTTAGACAATTTCAACAAATAAACACTGAAGCCCATTATTTACAGCTCCCACTGTCAGCAACTGCCATTCTTATCCCTATCCAAACAGAAGGATGTGCTAGTTCCATCAGTAAGAGGGTAGGGCTACTTTTCATAACGTCCAGACACGTAATTACAGTGAAGTTGACTGAAGACAGGTAGATAGGGAAGACATGAATGATTCAGTTTGGCTTCATTCCAAATACATGTGTATTTTTCGAGATGATAGCCTTAAATGTTTAATAAACCTGTACACTCT
>NW_006207985.1:579743-606123 GCF_000334495.1 Tupaia belangeri chinensis
CCCTGATATGACAGTTGAAATTGGCTTAAGTTATTAATAGATTCTAGCATACAGCTCCACAGCATAGGAGGCCATGGGAATCTTGAGAGAGGCTGTAAGACCTGATTCAAAGAAAACAAGTATTTGATAGTAGAGCCACTCCCATCCTTCTAGTTCACCCATTCAACTTGGGCAACCATTCATTCGACTCACTTCAATTTTGCTTCTTTACTATAAGAAACTCCATTTAAGTATCCAATACTTACTTTTCACCTAAGTTTTTATTTACAGCTTTCTACACAGCATTTGTCATTATTGCTTTGAACTCACACTTTTGACTAGTATTGAGTTCACTGCCCTCCACCCCTAATACTGATTCTTCTCCACATGACACCAGCTACTAGATTTATTGGTGATGTCTAGAAGCTTTGAGTCACCTGTGACTGTTCTTTTCTGATTCACCCACATCAACAGCAACAAGTTTCATGAGTCTAGGCTTTGCAGATTCTCTTTGATTTATTTCTTTTTTTCATTTCCATTTCAATGATGGAATTCCACAGTATCTCATACAATGGATGAGTTCAAGAGTCTTCTGTCTGTTTTCCTGACCTCCAGTCTCTGTCTGTCCACTCATTTTTCTGATGCCCACTAATCTGAGAATGTGACTATTTATCAAGAACATCACTGTCATTCCTTTCTGCATAGTTGTCACTAGGTCCTCCTTAACCAAGAAAAGAGACTTGCATGAACCTAAGCTGCTAAAGGTGTTATGAGTTACGATTTAAAACTGACATTTTATTTGAGGTCAAAAGAGAAAAAATTATATTAATGGATATTTTCCTTAGGCTTTTTACATCTGTTGATTGTTCTTGTTTAATGTACTTTTCCAGTTAGTCTTTCATTTTGTAGGTTTTATCTAATACCCTGATTCTACTGTGAAATGACTCTCAGAAATAGGAACCTCTACATTGCACTGAGGGAGTGCTATTTGTTTCAATGCTCATGTATATTTTACTCACTTTCTTCCTCAAAATGCACTCATTTTTCAGTAGGATCCAAATATTCACTTCCTTTTCATTTCAGTGCATTATTTTCAATCAACTTTTAAACAAGTTGTAGTTCAGGGGAGAAGCCGAGCCAACAATTTTATTTATAAGCAAATGTAGTTATAGTTGGTATACACATCATCCACAACTATTCCATGAATGGATAATGGCTTCTATCCTTCAAGAGCCCTTTATCCAAATAGCAATAATAATCACAATTACTTTCACTAAGTATGTTGTGCTCTAGATGTTATCTATAGCATCTCATTTAAACCTCAGCACAACCGAGTTTTATAGATGAGGGAATTGAGGCTTAAAAAGGTTAAGTAACTCGCCAAAAGACATATTGGTAAATTTTCGGATGACAGTTTTTTTCTTTTTCCTTTGGAGAGGTTTTTGCTATAAGGCATGTGCGCTCACCAGACAGAGAGAGACAGAGAGACAAAAAGCAAGAAATCACACCCCCTCCCCATGGGGGATGGCCACGCCGCAGTCCCTTCTCCTCCATTCTTCTCTCAAGATCTTGGGCATGCATGCACACGCGCCCGGCATGAGTTTAAGCCACCAGGTCTGGGCTTCAAACCAAGGTCTACTACATGGGAGTCCAGCGACATAGCCATTACGCTAACTGCTGGTCCCCTTCAGTTGATAATTTTAATAGAATCTTTGCTGACTTCAAAGCCCATGACTATAACCTTCATGAAATATAAACTTCCTCTGCCCTCAGCAGGATAATACTTTCTATACAACTACAGAAAACTTTATTCTTTCCCAATCCTTGCTATATGTGAACTTCCTGAAGAAAGAAGTTTGCTTAGTCACCTTCAGTTTCCACAATACAATCCAAGACCCACCTAAGTAGTCAGTCAATACTCTTGGCCTGAACTAAACATACTTTCTGAATTAGGATACAGAGTATCTATTCTCATAGGTATGAATACAATATCCCATAGGTTAAATACATTATATCTTAAATAGTATTTTATGAAAATACATTCCAAATTATTTGTTCACAGCATACCATACATTTTATTTTATTCTTCTGGGAGCTGACCATCACTTTTTCTCTCTGAGAGCCTGCTGTTAGACTATAGACTTCACAGTGGAGCTACCTGTACAGCTGTGCAACACTGGAATTATTTCACAGCTCGTTTTCTTCACGTGTAAAAATGGAATGACGTTACTAAACTGTTTGCATAGGTTCTATATGAAATTATTTAAATTAATGAATAAAAAAGTACTTAGTACCCTGACAAATTAATGTTAACACTCAGTACATATTAGTTATTATTATTACTAATACATAACAGCAGTTCTCAAACATTTTTAGGCTCATTTGGATTTTATTATGATCTTTATATTTTAAATTTTTTAAATTTTTATTTACTTATTATTATTATTTTAAGTTTGCTGTTGGGCATGTGAACTCATCAGAGAAAGACAAAGGAAGAGAGTGAGGCAGGTGAGAAAGCAAGCACCAGCTCTGGATTCGAACCTCGATTAGCTGTGTGAGAGTCCAGGACCAACAATCATGCCACCTGCTAGCCCCCAATATCTACATTCTTAAAATTATTGACAATACCAAATGACTTTTGCTTATATGGGTTATATTATTGTATTTATCATAGTAGAAATTTAAAAATTGAGATGATTTAAACATATTTAATTAATTTAAAAAAAATAATAGGCCTATACGTGTGAATATAAAGACTTATGAAAAATAACTACATCGTTAAAACAAAAATAGTGAGGAGCATGGAATTATTTTATATTTTTCCAATTAATTTCTGCATTATAAGGTAGTTTTATGCACTGTAGCATCATAATGTAGTTTTGGAACACTCACTGTACACCAGTAAATGAAAAAAAGGCGAATCATGTCCTAGCATTATTATTGGATGTAGTTTTGAGCTTCAGGACTTCCTTAAAAAAGCATTAAGGAGTTGCCAGCAGGGGCATGGTGGTTAAAGGCACTGGACTCCTACATGGCCAACTACAGTTCAAGTCTCAGACCTGGTAGCTTGCTTTCTCACTTTCTCTCTCTCTCTGCCTCTCTCTAATCAAACTGGAAAGTAATAATAACAATGATGATAACAAAGTTAAATAAAATAATTCTTTATAAAAAGAAATCAAGAAACCCTCAGGTTTCCTGGACCATATATTGAGCATTGGTGCTGTATAGAAAAGCTTCTACACGTGAGTTAATTCTCTTGATTAAAAATTGTAAAGGGTGAACGAATCCCATGGTTTTGAACATTAATGGTTACTACCAAGTTCTTATTATTTCTGTGTATATATAACTGTGCATTCTGCAGCGTTTTGTGGGGAAAAGGTTTTTTGTTTTATGAGGGTAGAGGTTTTTGTTGTATGTTTTTTTTTTTTTCTTAAAACATGCAGTTTTCCACCCATTAAGACAAGAAAATTCTAAGGCAAGCAACCTTTCACTCTCACCAGCTACTATGCCATTTTTGAAACTTACCTTTGCCCCTGCTTTACATCACTGATGTGCTTGGAGCCGACGTTGAAAGCATAAAGTTTAAAGCTAAATTGAAGAAAATCAGATTTCCTTTCACCTTGTTTTCTAGGAAACATTCTCAAGAGACCCACAGTCTCAATAATGTGAAAAGAAAAAAGAAAAATCTTCCTACACAATGTGATAGATATTTGGCTGAAGTGTTTTGAATATTTTGGACTTACAAAAACTCATGACGTGAAGTAAAGTAGACTAAAAATATTTTTACCAATACATTAATTATTCCAGGAGGTTATTTTTAAATTATGTAAAAGAAAAGCATTTTGATACTTTTTTCACCAAACTCAGGATGAATTTGCTTACTTTTCAACATTCTTTTCCATTACATTAAAGTATCATGACTTTCCGTGATACTAAACAAGGAAAGTATTCCTTATTTTTTAAACTCTAAATGTAACAAATATCATTAAGTTTTTTGTTTGGTTTTTTGAAAGGAAAAATATACATGAGCTCTCTAGTGCTGAATGCATATGGCCAGCACATTAAAAACCAAAGTAATATAGCTGAATACAATAGCATATTTTAAGTTTTGTGTTCAAAGACTCTAAAATAGGATTTATCAGTAGTACAGAAGTAATAAAGTTAATGATATTTGTTTGGTTTTTATCATGTACCAGACTGGTAAAAACCCCTCATACACACATTCCAATATACGCATTTACCCATTGTGCTCATTATTACTAACTATGTTTTAAAGGTACACTAACTGAATCAGAGAATGAAAATTGTCTAAGTTACAGAGATCATAAGTTCAGATTCAGAGATTGGAACTAGGACGCCTTCATCTTGAAACCTGAGCTATTATCATATCATATTTTCCTACTTGGCAAACATTTGTTGTAAGAATGAACACAAATGTCATATTTCTTTACATTTTATTGTAAATTTATTTTCTTTGCATTATGTATAAAGTGTGTGATTGATTCATTAGCAGACTAGCAATTACGTTTGGACAATAAGAAGAATATAAAAGTGAGATTCTAAAGATAGCCTAACCAGAGCCTAACCATGAGGAGCTTCGAAAAATCTGAAGAAAAACAGAATTAAAGAATGAATTTATTTGAGTGCAAAAATTTTTGGAATCCATGCATAGTTTTCCTCTTGCTTTGTTTGTTTGTTGTTAATTTCCTGCAGAGTATGAATACTTGCCAGAGAGAGAGAAAGTGAGATAGCAATACCCAGGAAGGGCAGTCATGACAGAATCCCTTCTGTTCCATTTTCTCTCCGGATTATAAGCATCCCCTCAGACATGCTCAGTGTGAGTATCATGGCCAGGTCCAGGACTTGAATCATGCAGTCAGCCAAATTAGATTCAGCTGCCTCAACAACTACGCCAGACAGACAGAGAGAGACAGAGAGCCAGAAAGCCAGAAAGCAAGAAAATACCCCCTAGGGGGATGGCCACACCGCAATCCCTTCTCTTTCATTCTCCTCTCGGGATCTTGGGCACATGTGCACATGCGCCAGGCGTGAGTTTTAAGCCACCGGGTCCAGGACGCTAACCGTAGTCGACTACATGGGAGTCCAGCGACATAGCCATTACGCTAACTGCTGGTCCCCCCATAGTCTTTTTTTTTTTAAAATAATACACATTTTCTATGAAATATTTGAAGATGCCTTCATCCTTATATGAATTGAAAACCAGGAAATAATTCTATATTTCTAGTCCCATCAATTAAGTTGTTTATGACACAACTTTATGCATAAGTTCATTATGAATTCCCATACATTTTCTTCTCATTTCTCTTACATTGCTCATTAAATACGTTGTTACCAAAACATGGCCTTAATTGCATGAGTATTGCTAATTAAGTTGATTAGTAATTTAATACTTTTATCTATTCCTGTATCCATCCAAGTTCACAGTTTTAAATTCATTGAGTTTTCAAGAAAAATGTGTCTTCATTGTTTACTAGACATCTCCACTTGAATTTCCTCTTGAAATTTTTTTTTTTCTTACAACATTTCTATAGCTGAATGTATCATATTTTCCCCACTATGTTGTTCTTCCTTCTCTATTGTGGTCTCTACTAGTACTGCCAACTTGAAGAGAAATGGCTCTGCCAGATACATGGGAATCTCTGAGACGAGTTTCTGCCACATTACTCCCCCAATCCAGTTTGCTGCCAAGTCTTCAAGTCTACCTGTACCCAGCTGTAAATATCCTATCTCTTCTCCAGCCCCACATCCTTGAGCTGAGCTCAGACCCCCATCATTCTTTCCCTGTTATTACTCAAGCAGCCTCTTTACTGAGAAGCTGAGTCTTCATTCTGGCTTCCCTCCAACATTTCTCCAGACTGAAGCTGTCTATCACCAGAGATCATCTTTCCAAATTATAAATCATGTCCCTCCCTGCTTAAAAACTTCGCATTTTCACATGATAAAATTAAAACTGCTTAACATGATGTACCATGTCAGATGCAATCTGCTGTAGCCTACCTTTGTCTTTTCAGTTTTAAACAACTTCCTCTCCTTCCTGGAATATGTGAACTTTTCTCTACTGCTCTGCAGAAAAATAAAGCATTATATATACCTTCTACACTGTTCTTTTTTTTTTTTTTCTTTTTATATACCTGGTATTTCATCACTCAATTTCTTCACCCAGTACCTACTCATCTTTTATAATACATCCCCTCCAAAAGTTTTCTCTAACCTTTCTATTCAACTGCCATTGTTCTTACTTCAGACTGACATCAGGTGCCATGTATCCCCATAGCAGACAGTGCTGGCCTTGACAAAGGGATTATTGTCCATGATTTCTACATTTAATGGACGGTAACATACTCATCCTTATATCCTCAGTACCTAGCACAGGGCATGAAGCATGTGTTCAATAATTGCATGTTCAATGAAAGTCAATATTATAAAGAAAATTAAATTAATACTGTGTTCTTTTCTCTTTGCTATGCTTTAAAAAAATTTATATTGCATAGCTAGTGATATGTTTTAAATAGCTTAATTAGTGACCCTAATTATGAATTTTTAAACAAGTTTAAAATGATAGCTATTTGAATAAAAAAATCAATCAAGTCATGAGTTTATATGATATGGTAATAGAATAAATAAGAATTTGGTCTTTGTCTTCAGTTACTGGTATACTGATCCCAAAACCGTTAGAATTTCTGAAACAATGAGTGTACTTTTGTATGTTAATGAATGACTAGTGAGATAGCTTCAGGATGACGGCGGGCCATCAGGAAGACCAAAGTATGATTAGAGAGTTTAACTTTCAGCTCTACCAACCAGCTTCCTGAGAGGTGAGAGTGGCTAGAGATTGAGTTGGCCAATGATTTAATGAGTCATGCCTAAGTAAAGAAACCTCCATTAATCCCCAAATAACTAGATGAAAAATCTTCTGGGTTGGTGAGGACTTGGAGGTGCTGGGAAGGTGGTATATCTAGGGAGGACACAAAAGGTCATATAATCTCTTCCTTCAAAATTTGCCCTACACAACTTTTTCATTTGCTTCTCCTGCATTGTACTCTATAATAATCAAGTAGTAACAAGTAATGTGTTGTTCTGAGTGCTAGGAAAGTCTAGCAGATTATGAAGCTAGAAAAGGGGAGATGAAACGTTATAGCCAGTTGTTCAGGACAGTGGCCAGACTTGCCATTGGTATCTGATGTACAGGCAGTCTGTGGGTCTGAGCCCTTAGACTGAGAGGCCTGTGTTCACTCTAGGTAGTGAAGTATTAGAATTGAACTGAATGACATTGTAGGACACCCAGGGGGGATCCAGAGAGTGGAGAACTGGTTGGTGTGAAGAAAAATATCCAAACATTTGGTGTCAGAGGTATTTCTGACAGAAAGAGTTAAAGTCAGAAAAAGTTCAGTTTAATATTGGGCAAAATTAAAAATATTACTCCCAAATAGTAGAGAAACTGCAATAAGCTGAAAAATAATGCAGAATCTAATTTTTAAGTTCAGTCGAAATGATTAGAATGGTTGATTTTATTTCAATATAGTACCTTCTCTTCCCTTAATAGCATTATTGATAACATTTATTCATCAATTAGTCTTGAAAAGAAAAGAGTTTGACATAGTTTTAAAATGTTTGAAGCAACACTTAATCACATAATATAAAGTTTGTCTGCAATGGCTAAAAGGTTCTCAGAAAACTTCAATTCTTCTTACATTTTGACACAGATGCTTAATTTCCTCCTGGTTCTAGAATTAGTCTTGCCTGGGTTAAAATTTTAGTTCTCTTCTCTGTAGAATTAGTCTTGCCTGGGTTAAAATTTTAGTTCTCTTCACACAATTTGCAGAAATTAACCTCCCTGACCCTGTTTCTTCAGCAGTAAAATAAGGTCACCACAGACTCTGCCTCTTTAGTTGTTGTGAGACTGATGCAAGATAAAGCATGAATAAAACTAAATGCATTGTCAGACACAGTAATGCTATTTATAGCGATCTCATTCGTTGTTTTTTTATCATCGCTTTTATTATAACCTTAATATTATATCTAAAATTGACACTTTTAGCTCACGTCCCATTGAGTTCTACTTTATTCATTACTCATATGTGACTGGCAACCCTCTTGAGTGGCAGCATTATCAGCAGTACCTTAAGAGGCATGGAAGTATTTTAGAGCATCTGGCTCTTCAAAACCAGCTGGCCTGCTTCATAAGCCCTACCTCCTGTTGTCCAAATTTCCAAAGTCAGCATGATGCTGATAGGGATTCAAGGAGAAGACAGTGCTGGCACTGAATAAGCAATAGCTCATGATTCTACAGGGTCACATGTCATTGTCGTTCTCAAGATGGTAAACTCTCGATTTAACAATAAGTGCTTTTGCCTAAATTACCCTACCAAGACTTCCAGAGATGAGTTCTGTACTTCATACTGGTGCAGGAGCATATGGTGAGCAATGCTTGCACAAGGAATGAGTTGACTTATTTGTGGGATAAGGACATGCAAATAGTCTGGCTAACGGCCAGAATGGAATAATGATGAGGACTGCCAGCCATGCACATTGCAAATCGGATCACACATGACTCTCGATTCCTCCAAACTGGTAACAGAGCCAAAGATGAGAACTAAAATAACACCAGATAAAGGGAAGCGATGTTGATATGCTGCTATCTCGGCACCTCTTTTATAGTCTATATCTCATTTTTCCTTCTATTGAACTATTTGTGTATATGTTTTATATCTTCTACTTAATTGTAAACTCTATGCAATCTGGATTTCTAATTCGAATATGTACATAACAAACAGAATTGCTAAGTGAAGAAAAATAAATTACAGAAATGATGTCCTCACACAAACTCAACTTTAATGTAGAATATTGAATGCTGCTCTTTGTGTTACGTATTAGACATTGAATAAGGTAATTGTGAAAATCAGCTAGCTATTTACAATAGGTGAAGTCTTTCTTTTTTTTTGAGAAGTTTTTGCTATAGGGCTATAGGGTACGTGTGCTTGCCAGACAGAGAGAGCCGGAGAGACAGAAAGCGAGAAATCACCCCCCTGGGGGCTGGCCATGTCGCAATCACTTCTCCTCCATTCTCCTCTCGGGATCTTGGGCACGCACACACACATGCCCAGAGTGAGTTTTAAGTCACCAAGTCCAGGATGCGAACCACAGTCGACTACATAGGAGTCCAGCGACATAGCCATTATGCTAACTGCTGGTCCTGTGCCGCCATCCTCCAGCCTCCATAGGTTTTTGGGCAGGCGCCACCACACCCGATGAAGTCATTTTAATAATAAGATTTTCACAATTTATATTTCATATTTAAGTAAAGAAGGGAAAAGTTAAAATAATGTTCTAAAGTATTTAACCAACATTAATGGTCTTCGTGCTTAAACAGAATAGGGAAAATTGTCTCTTGAATGAATTTGTAAATGAAAGTACACCTTTTTTTTTATTAATTCCTTATTTTTAATTATATTTATCTATTTATTTATTTATTTAAATTTGACCAGCGAGAGACACACAGAGAGAAAGAGAATGTGAGAAATCAAACCACCAGGTCCAGGATCCAAACCATGGTCGGCTATGTGGGAGTGTCCAGCATCTTAACCACCACGCCACCTGCTGATCCACAAAGTAAACTGTTTCTAAGATGCCATTCAAGATACTAGAGATGATAGGATAATGTCAAAATGAGATAAAATACTGAATACAATAAACAAGATAAAACTCAGTTAACTCATTGCAGGCAGAGGAGTTTATGATATACCTTTTTCTTGTTTGCTTGTTTGTTTTTTTTTTGGTGTCATTGATTGCCTACATGTCTCCAGAGAAAAAATACAAGAGGAATAAAATGTATGAAAGAATATAATGATGTGTATATAATCCCTGAAGACTAACCAGGTTTATAATCTAAATTAGATGAACAAAATCTACACTCAATGGAAGATTCAATTAGGCAAGATCAATTATAACACTGGTACATTTTTCAACAAGTTAAAAAAAAGGGACAAAGTATATTACATCTAAGTAAAATCAATTTCTATTTCATGGCAGGATTCTCTAAGACACCAAAATTCTGACAACAGTGAAGAATTAATTTGGTATTTTATAGACACCTTTTTTATGAATGCACTTAAGTTCCTAATAGACATTATCTATATAGAAATGAGCTAAAATAGAAGTAATTCGTTCAGCTCAGAACAGCTAGATAAGGGAGCTGGCCCAAATGTTTTGCTTGGTTAATCACCTTTTTATGCTTTATGGAAAAAAATTAATGGGAATTACATTCTCTTCATGGGCAGAAAATTGTCTTTCACTTTATTTTTTACTTTCTATATAAGTTATATTCAGTAAAAATAGTTGGAGGCTTCTGTACTTAACGGAACCTAGAATATATATTCAGTCATATGCAAATTCTTTAAATGTATTCTCTATTCCCAATGGAATTTTAATGAGCCATCCAATATTTACATCAATTTGTTAGCAAATTTTTCATTTCCTGAGAATAAAAAAAGGAAGACAGATAGGAAAAAGAGAAAGAGATGAGGGAGAGAGGAAGAAAAGAAAAGAAAAAAGAAGGAAAAAAGAAAGAAAAAAAATATCAAAATTAATCTTTCAGAATATATTTAGCCAGCTCTGTGGCACAGGAGTAAGGAGCAGGAAAAGCCAGATTTCACTGGGGTTTGAATCCCCAGTCCAGTCAGTCTGAAACATGTCAGGTATACACTCGAGTCCTCAGGACCTGGCAGCTGCAGGACCGAAGGAATGGAATCACAGTGTGTCCATACCCCATGGAGGGTGTTTATCCCTTCCTCTTTCTTTCTTTCTCTGTCATCAGTCTCATGTATGTGTGTGCTCTACTGTGAATGAAGAAAAAATAAGTATAATAAAATAAAATATACTTTAATTGGTTACTATGTCTTTACAGAAGAAAATATAACAGTATTAGATTCCTGAAGTTCAGAAAATTAATAGAAAAAGACAGACATATTTTAAGATGTTTATATATTTACTTTATAAACCAGATACAAAGAGGTTACTAAATACTGTACAAAGCTATCTGCTTATCAACAGAAGCTAAGTTTGTGAATAGATTAGCAACAGGGATGTCCTATCGTGAGTAGGACAAAAGAACATCCAGCTAATGCCCTCCCAAATCTAAATATTGGTCATGGCAGAAATATAGTGAGGAAAACACCATCCTGGATTAGTGGTGGTATACGCCATATATTCGTAGTCAGACATATGGCGTTAACCTTACTATTGGAAGAATGGAGCACCAACAGTAATAGCAGTAAAGATGGTTATGTATCCTTCTGGTTTCAAGGATTGGCCTAGGTGTCAGCTATTTGGGTTTAAAATGCTTTTCTATGACCTCTGGCAAGTTATTTACTTCTGATGTTTCATTTCTAAAGAGCAAAATAACTTTTCTTTTTCACTTTATTTTGTAAATTCAATTACTGTATACCACCACAGCTTATAAACAGACTTTCCCCAGCATTAATACACTATACACCAATCCAGTTAAACATATTATCATACATGTTATCATCAACCAATCCTTCATTTCTGTGTCTCTTAAATGTCTTGTCTATTTTTCTCCTTGATGGTGTTAGAGTAACAAAGTATTGTGTCAAGTGTCTAACAAAGTACTTTGTAGATAGGAAAACCATATTTTAAAAATTATTTATATCATTTTAAAATTTGCTATAGGGCACATGCACTCACCAGAGAGACAGAGGGAGAGAGAAAGAGAGAGAAAGTGAGAAAGCAAACCACTAGGTCTAGGACTTGAACAGTGGTAGGTAATGTGGGAGTTCAGCGCCTTAACCTCCACGACACTTGTTGACCCTGATAGGAAAACTGTTATAAATGGTATACAATTATTATTTATGTTTATTATCTTTATGAAAATTTTATTATTTGCATTGATTCCTCCATCCTAAAGCATGACTGGTTTACGACTATAGCTCAATGAAACTAAATTAAGGAGAGAAATTAAGTGGCCCTAGCTTGAATGTAGAAGAATGGAAAGCAAGCTGACTATATGTATTTGTACTTTGCAATGACTAACTTGAATTTCTCAGTGGAAGAAATTTTTAAAATTTTGATTTCACATCAAGTACTTGCTTCCATATGCTTTTGAGAATGCAATTTCACACACTTCGGCAAGAACAAAGAATAAAGATTCTGTGATTACTATTTCCCAAGAAGAGGGGAGGGAAGACTAAACATGTCTAGTTAGTTAAAATTGTCAGGTTAAGAATATTTTGTGATAAAAAGACTAAGTATTTCTTTACTTAAAAAAAATTAAACATTCGCTAGTAAATATGTTTCCAAAGAAACATAGAAGCTTGTCATCAATATCATATAAAGGTTGACAGAGTCACACTTATATTTGATAAACAACTTCTATTTCTGGCCAATTTTGACAATCTTCAGAAAACCAGTAGATACTAAAGAAGTAGTACCCTTAGATTGGAGCCATCAAAGTGGAAATGCAACTGAGAAAATAAGATTGTTTAAGAAATTACTCCTTTCATTTTTCCATCAGCAAACTGAAGGTCTGATAACATCACATATCCACATCTCTCTCTCTCTCTAAGCAGAAACTCAATAAAACAAATAACTATAAAAATTTATACCTTTGAAAATATAATTAATAAATAAATGTAATATTCATAACTAGAAGTAAAAGAGGTCTGATGACAACACATATCCACATCTCTCTCTCTAAGCAGAAACTCAATAAAACAAATAACTATAAAAATTTATACCTTTGAAAATATAATTAATAAATAAATGTAATATTCATAACTAGAAGTAAAAGGTTGAAAGTGTGCTTTCAATCTCAAATAAATAGAAAGTAAAGAGACAAGGGAACCAGCAGTTAGCGTAATGGCTATGTTGCTGGACTCCCACGAAGTCGACCGTGGTTCGCGTCCCAGACCCAGTGGCTTAGAACTCACGCCAGGCGCATGTGCATGCGTGCCCAAGATCCTGAGAGGAGAATGGAGGAGAAGGGATTGCGGTGTGACCATCACCCCTGGGGGGTGATTTCTCGCTTTCTGTCTCTATGTCTCTCTCTGTCTGGCGAGTGTATGCGCCCTATAGTGAAAACCCCTCAAAAAAAAAAAAAAAAAGTAAAGAGACAAGGTATCATGTTTACCAAACTTTCTCCCCCCTCCAAATGTTGTAACATGTCAATATTATTAAAATAGGTATAAAGGGACACCCACTATGGATGTCTCTGAAGAACAATTTTAAATATGCCAAAAAAGCTCCAAGTCTGTTGCATCTCACAATAAAAGTTTGTTCATTCATTTCTTCATAGAGGGATGATTGAACCACTTCTATCTGCTATATTCTTTACAAATTTTAGCAACTACTTTATTTCATGCCTAAATTTTTACAATTAATTAAGCTGTTATAAACAAATAATACTTACATCTAGTACAAAAATAAATTTTATTCAATGCCAAAAATACTTCAATTCATTTGAGACGTTCTGAAGTCCTGTGGATATAGTTTCATAACAGCTGTATCATAAGATATGCCTGTGATTTGTATCTCTTGTAAATTGTACGGACTTTACGGTCACTGAAAAATAATCTTGGACACAAACCACTAGAAGTCACAGAAATTAGATTCAGATTTAACCTTTAATAAACACTTAAGGTTCTTAAGGAAAAAGATACAAAGCCAGAACGTTTGCAGGATGACGTTTATAGTCTGTGCGTCTGTAATGGCAGAGGTCGCTGCTTGTCCATTTTGAGTTTCAAAATGCATATTCTTGTCATAGAGCCAACACACAGAGAACTGACAAGTAGAATTACCATTCCTTTAGACAACTGGATTTTTTCAAAGTCTTGTCTAACTTATACTTTATTCACATCTGTAACTTTATTCAACTTTCTTTTCTTTCTTCTGGCATCTCTCAGGGTGAATTTGGGGAACGATCACTCTTCTAAGATCCTTTCCTAAGAATCAAACTTAGCAGCAAATACATACAATTTTGCATCTTTATTTCTAGTTTTATATGTGTGTGTGTGTACAAACACATTTATACTCTCTCTATATGTGCACACATATGTGTTTTATGTATGCACATATAGAGAGAGTATAAGAACTATTCAGATTCTACTTCTTTATTCTATTCCTCTTGGTCATCAGTTTTACCATATATCCTGTCTTAAGAAATGCCATTTGATATTGTTGATAACAGTGTGGTCTAACAAGAGCAACTGAATTTTTTTTGTTGTTCACTTTTGTTTGTTTGTTTGTAGTTTGCCAGAGAGTGTGTGAGTTCTCTGAAGATGGGTTTGGGCAGGGTGGAAAGATCAGGGAAGATCTATGGAAGATCATGTCACAATCCTTTCTCCATTTTTCCCTCCTTTCAGGATTTCGAGCATGCACACACGTGCCCTGCATATTTTTCAAGCCACTGGATCCAGGACTCCAGCCATACAGTCAGACATATGGGATCCACCTGCCTTAACTACCACATCACCAGCTGGCCTGATAAAAGATTTTTATATTTCAGGATTTTTAAAAATATCTAGCCCAATTTAATTATTATTGATTTCTGCCAGAGGGTATGTATGCTCATGAGAGAGATAAGGCATTACCTACTGGAAACGCCACGATTCTTTTCTCAGCATTCCTCCTTTCTGTCAGCACCCCGGTCATACACATGATATACTCACAAGAGCCTGGTGTGTTTTTTAAGCCCTGAAGGCCAGGATTCAAACTTCAGGCAGCCATCTGGATCCAGCTCACTTAACCCCTGCACTACAGGCTCAATCTTATTATTAATTTTAATTGACACATAATAATTCTACATATTAATAGGGTCCACATGATTTTCTTAGACATGAATATATTGATAAGATAAAATCAGAATAATTATATCCACCTCCATAAACATTTTCCCTACTTTGAGGAACATTCAAAATTCTATGTCCTAGCTATTTTGAAATTTACAGCAAATTCTCACTAACTATAGTCATCCTATTGTGCTAATAAGCACTGAAATTTATTCCTCTCACTTAGCCGTCATTTTCATCCATTAACCAACATCCTTCTGTTTCTTCCCATCCCTCTACTCTTCCTAGACTCTAGTACCACTGCTCCCATCTCTACTTCCATGAGGTCAGCTTTTAAAGTTCCACCTAAGTATGAGAACATGCAATAGTTCTCTTTCTGTGCTGGATTATTTCATTTAATGTAAGGTCTCCCAGGCTAGTTTCATGTTTCCTCAAATGAAAGGAATGCTCAGAGATGTTTTCTAATTAACAAAGGTAGGGTACACACACAAAGTATGATTTAAAAAAAAAAAGTCATTTTCAGAAATCTATCTTCGAAGAACCAAAAGATGCAAAATACATTTTTGACCCATCTGATTCAAACTTGAAAGAACATGCAATTAAGAGAAGACTTGAGATTGTTGGCATTCATCTTGTCAATGATGGAATGGCCCTGAGAACAAGCCAATAGGCAGAGAGCTTGCCAAAAAGCCCTAAATTGGAAAGTGGCATCCAATTACTATCCCCAAATATCCTAAGGGTTTAGAAATAAAATAATATCTGAGATCATTTAGCTTGGATGAGAGCTCATTTCTCATTTGTCTTACACATATAGGAAAAAGTGTCACGTTCATGCAAAAACAAAACAAAAAACAATGTCTTCTTTTTACTTTTACCTTGTTCCCAATGTTTAAGATCACTTGTATGTTAGAGGTCAGAGGAACTGGTTTGAAAAAGAAAATAATTTTTTTAACAGTGTAACTGGTTTATGGAGGTTGTGAATAATTTTACTATTGAAATCATTAAGAGACTGAGAATAAATTAATTAGACTTCTAGATTACGGGCACATGTCAGTGACGTCCAGTATAGCCCCTATTTTTTTTTTTTTTTTTTGCATTGGTGGTGTTTTATGCTGTAGTAGACTTGGGTTTGTATGCTCAGGTTATAGCTCCTATAAAAGCTTCTGATTTATTTTCCTGTTTTGGTCAAGGGTTGAAGGCTTGGAAGGCCACTTACGAAGAAGAAAAGAGGATATTTTATTTTTTTTAATGGATAAACCTTCTATGCATAGGTAGAACGCATAACTGACGGGGCCCAATGCAATGGCATCAAAACCAGGCATTGTTTGAACCACAAAGAATTTTGTTTAATAAAAAATTTTATTTTTTTAATAAAAATTTCTTTGTCAGGTATTAAGTTATAATTTCATTAATTAATAAATGAGTTGTTGATATTGGGAGAGCAAGCACATGAGAGAATTTTATATTATAAGGAAAAACAAAAACAAAACTAAAAATATATATATGTATATAAAGTAACCATCAGACACCAAAAGAACTTCAGGAAGTGAATCTACTCCAGGTTTAGAGTGACCAATATATATCCTTTTGGATTGAGGTTTTCCTAGTTTCAACAATGAAGTTCCTACATCCCAGGAAATCACTCTGTCCTAGGCAAATTAGAGGTATGGGTTATCTTATGACTAGAATAGAAGAACAAAGAAAGACTAGTGTACCATTTTGAGAATGCTCACCCTACTGTTAGATGTGAAGGGTGATGGTCTAGAGGATACAAGCTTTTCCAAATAGCATATGGTAGAGGACTTCTCGAAGGGTAAATGGAAATTCTCCATCCCCAAGAGTCAGGCCTGTGACGTTCTTGATTAATGATTGTCTTGTTTGCCCAATATGTTCACCAGGTCTGTGGTGTGGGCCAGAAGCCAGCCGCAAGTCACGTCCCTCCAAAAACAGTGAAACACCTGAAATTTCAGCTGGGAGCTTTCTTCTGTTCTGGGATATAACTGCATTAAACCCTCAACTTAAACATAACCAGTGAACCTGGAGTATGCCAGTATCAGCCAGAAATATCTCTGCTGCTTTATTTATTAATATTTCCAAAGTATTTATTAGTAAAGTGTTTAGATATGTTTCCACAATAAGATGTAATTGGTATATAAAACATAATAGAACATATGACTCTTGGAAGAAGTTATATTGATACTTTTGAGTACCATTATTTCCCTGATCTGTGCAGAAATATAAAAATAGTCAGAGTATTGGTCTACAGGGAGGCAAAATGTGCTATCCACTTAATGTAACTGTAAGAAGAGTGTCAGTTATTCAGTAGCTCTTTTATGTCACATGATGCACTGATTTATTAAAAAAATTATATTTGATCTAAATATTTCTTGACTACAGGCACCAACAAGACTTTTTCTTAGTTGATATACTAAAACATATCTGATATGATTCTACCAACTGTATATCTCATGAACCTAGTTAAAAAAACTTAAATTGGGTTTACCCAAATGAATTATAAATGATAAAAATGAGTAATCTTTAAACTACAAAAAGTATAAAATAATTACAGACTATTGAATTAATTAAAGAAGGGCTGGATAAGCCTAATAATATAAGCCTGTGTGGCATTCTTTTGAAACTGTAAGTACACAATTGGTTTTCCAGATGTTTTAGTAACATTCATACATTCAAATGCACAGATGTTTGGATTCACCACGTAGACAAAACATCCTAATGGCTGCCTGAATTGATAAAGCTTTTGAGCTCTCTTTCAGATGACTAGCACAATGTGGGCAGTCTAAATATTCAACAGTTCATCTAATCATGTCTTGAAAAATAGAAAGAAAGAAAACTTTCCTGGAAAAGACTCTTCTGAAAAAGTTAATGTTTCCTAGCTTGGAAATCTTCAGATGCCCAAAGTGGATTTGTGTGTGTGTGTCTATTTTTTCCCCATTCTTTTTGTTTTAAATAAATGAGTTAGTTAGATGCAGAACAATCAGTTATCCCAGGTTATCTATATAGAGAGATGAGCAGATCTTAGCATAATTTGATTTTGAAACAGTCAATAGTAAAAGTAAAATCATGGCTTTTGGATGGGTCTTTTTTACTGTTTAAAGGCAATTTCCCTTTTCAATCTATGTTCAACACTGTAAGCTGTAGGCTCCTTTTATTTATTCCTAATTTTACTATGAATATTCATTGTAAAAATTCTTCTAATAAATGTAGTTCCAAGACCAAGTCTCCATCTTTCTCTGGATAGACAGGACTCTCAGGTCCATAGGCATTCAATCGGTGATGTGGACAGAACCTCACATCTAGCTTTGTCATTAGTGTTTAAAGACAATTTCAAGGCCTAGATGCAGTGGTACATGGTGCTCGAGTGCTATGCTCTGCAGGCAGGGTTCAATTCCCAGTCCAACCTAAAGGCTCGATGTGATTAAATGCCTGTAATACTAGCTACCCAGGGAGCATGGGGCACAAGGATTTTGAGCTGGAGGCCAACCTGGGCAAAACAACAAGACCATGTCTGAAAAAACTGCCAGATAATGTGGCACAGACCTATGGTTCCAGTTGGGATGCTGTAGTAGCAAAAGGAGGATTTTGATAAAGCCAGCTCTTACCTTAAAATAGAGAAAGAAAGAAGAAAGGAGAGAGAGAACTAAGAACCAGTATTTTGTGGGTAGTTCGATATACCCAATGGAGAGGGCCCAAAAGTGGCAAAGAAGAAAACACACTCTACAAGGCTGACCCACATAAGAAGGTTGCAGGTTTCTCTCAAAGACCTGTCTGTGTGACCATGACAGGGCTGGCTGAGGCAGAAAGAGGGTGGACTGTGGTGTCCCCTCTTGGGAGGGACTCTGTCTTACGGAAGGCATAAATACAAGCTTACCAAAAATATTCACTGGAGTGATCTCAAATGCAAAAGAAGAAATTATAGAATATTCTATTTTAGACAGTATTATAAACATTATGTTCTTAAATATTTCTAGCATACATACAGTTTATTTCGAAATGGAGGGGAAACATCTTAAGCTGTATAAAGTTTCACAATCCTTTTTATCGCTTTAATCATATTTTAAGTAACTATTTTTGTTATGTAGAAGGAGTATGCTTTTCCAATAAACATTGAGTTGCCAGTCACAATGCTTTTATTAATATAAGGATTTTGGATTTCATATTTAAGTAATCAGATGGGATTATAAATTAGTAATTTTTTTCTCTACTGGTTATGCCCTTTCCATCCCTTGTCTTTGTAAATAACACTGTTTTTATTGCTCCTTTATAAAGTCACTCCTACTGGTCATTTTGCTTGAAATTAGAAAGCTTCCTCTTTATTTCCTTAGCATACATTGTGGGGAAACAATGAGTCCTTTCTTTAGTTCAGCTAGCTTCCTTTCACCTTCTCTTCTACCTGAATCTGGTCATTGCTTACATCCTCCAGCTGGAAAGGAAAGCCCATCCGCTAGGAAATGTAGTTACACCATATTAGGAAAGGACAAAACAATACCATTTATTTTAAAAATCTCTAGATTCTAACAATGTTTTAAACCATATATCTTTTATTACTTGAGGACACAAAATCTGATTTACTGATGAAGAAACAAAAACTCTGAGATTAGATATTTATAACCTATCCATGAGCATACAGAAAAAGTCAGGACTAGTATTCAAATGGAGATGCACCTTATTTCAAGGTCTTTGCTCCTTTCCTTGCACCTCACTAATCTGCATCCTCAGAAGCAAAAATAAGGAATTTAGATTACAAACATTGCTTAATAACGACAGACCAAGACAAAGGATTCCTGAAATTCTTGCCCATTCTTGAATGTTTTATAATTCTGTTGAACAAAATAATGTGGTTCCCAAATTTGGTCTCTTGCTAGTACATTATGTTGAACAAGTTATTTCACCTTTCTTAAACTTAGCTTCATATTTATAAAATAGAAGAATTGGAAGACATGTTCAAACACAAAACATCTATGCTTATTTATATGATGCAATAGTATTTTATTCTTACTCTACACTAATCCCGAAGTGGGATTTTGGTAGAACATGTTGATTATATCATTCTAAATGTTTTTCTCTTTTGGCATACGAAAGATTCTAATAGATTACATTTGTTGTGTAAGAGTTCTGTAACATGACTCAAAACAATGTAAAGTCATGAGTCATTCAAACAAATGGTGATTTGAAAATATATGTTAAAGAAGCAAGGCCTCAGAGACAATTAAACATTGATGTATTAAAAGAACTAGGCCGGGGACCAGCAGGTGACACAGTGCTTAAGGTGCTGGACTCCCACATGGTCGACAGTGGTTCAAGTTCTGGGCCCAGCACCTTGAAACTCACGCCAGCCTTGTGTGTGTGTGTGTGTGTGTGTGTGTGTGTGTGTGCTCAAAATCCAGAGAGGACAATGTAGGAGAAGGGATTACAGCATGGCCATTCCCCCTAGGGATTGATTTCTTGCTTTCTGTCTCTCTCTATGTTGTCGGTAAGCACATGTGTCCTACAGCCAAAAAAAAGAAAAAGTCTTAAAAAAAAGAGAGAAATAGGCCAGCTCTTTGGCACAACAGTAACATGATGCTCAAGAGAAGTTATTCCCACATGAAGACTACAGTTTGAATAACCTGACTAGTCAGTCAGAAACAAGCCATGCACACACACACGAGTGCCAGATCTAACGGACGAGAGGACTGGAGAGAGGGTATATAGGTATGACTGGTCCTGTGCCCACCTCTCCCTCCCCCTCTTTCTCTGTCTCACTGTCCCTTGTGTGTGTGTGCACTCTATTCTGAATAATAAAAAAACTGAAAAGAAGCAATATTAAGAGACTTATCATGATAACCCACAAATGGTAAAGATTGAGATTTATGTTGAACTTAGTATCCTGAAATAATAATTACCAATTCGTAATTTGCATGGTTTTATAAAGGTACAAGCATTAATAAGCCCAGACAAAACTACTTGTAAGACCCCATGTTTAAACCTACAAATTAAGACATAAACATGTCATTTAAGTGAAGTGAATTTAGTAATTCTCTTCCTCTCTACTGATCTCTTGGAAGCAAGTAGAAAATGCTACCAGCCACAGCTATGTACTATATACCAAGGATACAGTTCTTTAAGTAAAAACCGAGCAACAAAACAACTTCTCATGCCATTACTTTTTTTTTTTTAGTAATTATTAATACTTATATTTTGAGTTTACATTTTCAGAAATATAAACATTTCTGGGGACCAGCAGTTAGCGTAATGGCTATGTCGCTGGACTCCCATGTAGTCGACCGTGGTTTAAGTACTGGACCCGGCGGCTTAAACTCACACCGGGCGCGAGTGTATGCATGCCCAAGATCCCAATATGTGACCTCTCCTAAAATACTAAGTGTAACAGTTTACTAAATATAATAGAGAAAATGGCCAAAGGAAAGACTATATAGGTAAATATAAGTTTTTTGACCAAGTGAAGGGTTCTTGTAATGTTATTAAAAACAGATAGGCAAATAAGTGGATAGATAGATTTCTGTGAGCAAATTGTGTGATGAACAAATTCTCTATAATAAAATTTTCTTAAAAATACCAGCAAACAGGGGACCAGCAGTTAGCGTAATGGCTATGTCACTGGCCTCCCATGTAGTCGACCGCGGTTCACATCCCGGACCCGGTGGCTTAAACTCACGCTGGGCGCGCGTGCGTGCGTGCCCAAGATCCCGAGAGGAGAACGGAGGAGAAGGGATTGCGGCATGGCCATCCTCTCTGGGGGGTGATTTCTCACTTTCTGTCTCTCTGTCTCTCTCTGTCTGTCCAGCGAGCGCACGCGCCCTATAGCAAAAACCTCTCTTAAAAAAAAATTTAAAAGAAACAGCAAGCCAAATAAAAACCTATATATAACTATTTTATTTTTAAATTTTGAGCTAAGGAGGTAATAATTTTATTTTTAGAGAAACATGAGCTTTTTCATTGTAGTAGAGAATAAGAGAATTTCATTTAAGTGAGAAAAATGTATTAAACATAATTGTGTCACACAGCAGAGGAAAACATTAAAGGGATATATTTTCCACATTGTTACCTTATTAACATGCATAAATAAAAAATTAAAGCTATATTGGATATTATAATTATGAACAGGCATTTAGACAGTATTGATAGTTCTAGTCATGATGTATCACATTTAATTCACAATTAGTGAATGAACTATGTACTTTTCAAAATAAAACATTTTTCTTTTTTTTTTGGTATTGTCCATTGGAAAGTGAGTAAAATCATTAATAAATATTAATAAAAATCCATCACAGAGATAATGCCAATGATTTAAGGAACATAAGAATCTAAGAGCCAGATGAGTTCTGATAATTTTAAAAAATACTTCCTAAATGGAATAAAGAAGCAACGCTAGATCTTACTTTGATTAGCTACGCATTAAAGTCCCAAAGAGCATCATATCCAAGGTTTAGTCTGTGGAGAGAATCTAAGACCTTCTCGTTTGTCACTATCATTACCATCAGCATCAATACTTCCACTAAATTCATCACCATCTTCTTCGTAGGTATTATGTTTCTAAAACTCTTATTACTCAAGGACGTAGTGTTAGGAGCAAAAATAAGTTTATCTGAAGTGTGGAAGGAAGATATAATGTTGAAATACAACTTTATACACGACAGCATATGCTATTTACTGCGAGGAGATGGCAGCTTCGTGCAGCATGCAGTAATCTAAATGGCCATCATTCAGTGGCAACAAAGACAGAGTATAGCTTCTAGGGGGAAGAGACAGAAATATGAACAGCAGTTGCCCCCGCAAACCACAGCTACAGCTGCTACCCAGAAGACATACTACAAGTGAGTTCTCGATGCAAACTATTTGAAGTTAAATCACACAGATAGATGCCAAGTTCCCTTCATGTTTTGAATAAATTCTGGTAAAATCAATGCCATGTTCAAGACCAATGAGTGTAATTTTTTCATCAGAATATAAATATAACTATTTACAATATAATTTAACATATAAAAGTATTCCAGTTTATTCTAATATTTTATTTAAATCACTTCAAATCTGATAACGATCAGCATGGTATGACTAATTAGAATTCCTATCTTCATATACTTGACAGATGCCACGAGAAACCTGTATTAGATGGTTTACTGAAGATAACATTAACAAATTCAGCATGGAACTTCTGATATTCTAATATGTTCTGTTCAGCTATCTTACTGAAACTATTTCATTAATTTTCTGTTTTTTATTTTTATAAAAAAAGGACAATCTTACACCCAATTGGTTTCAATTGCTATATGTAATACATGTACAATTATGCATACAGCAAGATTCTTACCCTAATGGAAATAACATTCTGGAAAACAAGAAATGCAATAAACAAGTAAACTGATATAGAAACAAAACATAATTTATAATTTCTAATAAATGATAGGAAAAAACTGCATTAAAAAAACTTTGCATGTATATTGATCAAGAAACACTTTGCTGAGGACATAATATTAAAAAATATTCTCAAAGCATGGTAAGGAAGTCAGTCACATAAATAGCCACAGGGAAACATACAAGGCACATAGAAAAGGAAATTTACAAATCTTAAGGCAGAAAAGGCTCTCTTGTATATCCCACAATGTATCAGCAGGCTAAGGTGTCTAGAGGGTTGGGAGAGAGTGCAGAGGGACACAAAATGAATTGGAGAGAAGACTAAGAGTTGGTGCAGGGCCTTGAAGACAGGGAAAGAAGACTGTACATCATATTAAGTTCAATACAAAGCCAGTAGTGAAATTGACGTAGGGGACTTATATGATGTGATTCATATTTTTCAGAGATGATCTGGTTTCTGGGTCGATATTGAAACTTTGGTTAAGCTGGAGAGAGAAGGTATTCATTGAAACAAAAGGATTAGTTAGAAGGGATTGTAGGAGTTGGGCAAAAACCCATATTGGAATAGATGGAGGAGCATGGCTGGGTGAAAGATGTATTTGGTGTAGAAATTACTCACTATGAATTCATATGGAGGGCAATTAAAAGGAGGCTCAAGATAATAACGTCTTGCTAACTGATTTGGAGTACTGTTCCAATGGAGAATTCATTTATGTGATGAGGAAGAAACCAAGTTGGAGGCTTGAAATGTTCAAATTTGGATGAGCTATATTTGAGATGCCTATGAGGTATCCAAAGAAACTCAGTTGTCTATATTCACTTAAAAATCAGAAGTGAGGGGTGCCAGCAGGTAGTATGGTGATTAAAGCACTGGACTCTGACATGGCCGACACGGTTCAAGCCCCAGACATGGTGGCTTGAGGGTCATGGTGGGCATATGTGCGTGTTTGCCCAAAATCCTAGGAGGAGAATGGAGGAAAACGGATTGTGGTGTGGTCATCCCTTCTGGGTGATAATTTCTCACTTTTCACTTTTCATCTCACTCTCTCTCTCTCTGTCCAGTAAGCACATATATTCTATGGCAAAAAATAAAATAAAAAGATAAAATAAAAAATAAAACCAGAAGTGAGTGGCCAGCAGATAGTGTGGTTGTTAAAGGCACTGGACTCCCACATGTCCCACATGGCTGTGTTTTGAGTCACACCAGGTGTGTCCATTCATGCCCAAAATCTCCTGGAGGAGAAGGAATTGTGGCATAGCCATTGCCCCTTCATAGTCTTTGGATCAGGAGGTTGCCCAAAAAATAGCATAGTTTAAATTAAAGGTTTAAAGTTGCTCAGCCACACTTTTGAAATATTTCATCCTGTAAAGAATAGGAAGAGGAAAATCAGAAAAGGATGTTGGTGAAAACAGCTAGCAAAGTCAAATGGATGGTGTGACTCCATGGAGGTTTAAACAATTACAATGTGTTGAAACCTGCTGGAAAATATAAACAGGACGCATAGGAAAATGCAGAATCCATTGTTGATCCTAATGAAAGACGTTTCCACAGATTACTGTGGACAGATTTCAGTACGAAGCAGAGAGAGGAGTTAATGAGAAAGGAACAAAGGATGGAATGAATGTAAAGCATGCATTTAAGGGAATTAAGAGATGGATAACCAAGGAAAAGAACTCTGAAGTAGACTAGGAAAATTGCATCTGGAATTTTAATGGGAAGAAGGTGGAAAACCTTAGGGCAGATGCAAGTAACTTTGAAGTTAGAGTGAACCATGAGGAGGCTGCTGTCCACTTACTCCATTTCTCCATAAAGTGTGAGAAAGGGGCACATTAGAAAGCAAGGGATGAGAGACTCTGAAAGATTATAGGAGAAAGGATAAACCTAACCACCTCAAAGTATGAGAAAGAAAAATGTGGGACCAGCAGATGGTGTAATAGCTATGTCACTGGATCCCCACATAGTCCACTGCAGCCTGAGTACCAGACCCAATGGTTTAAACTCACACCAGGCATGTGTGTGTGCATGCCTAAAATCCCAAGAGAAAAACAGAGGAGAAGGGATAGTGGTGTGGCCATCCCCCCTGGAGGGGGGGAAGGTGATTTCTCGTTTTTCTGTCTCTCTCTGTCCCTCCAGTGAGCACATTTGCCCTATAGCAAAAATCTGTCCAAAAAAAAGAAAAAGATAAATGTGAGAAAAAAAGCATGTGATAAGGAAGTGTTGATCATTCAATTAAGTTTAATGAACTATAAATTTAAATGGTTGTGAATGTGTGTGTGTTTCTAGAAATAAAGCTGCTTGTGATTTATGCATGGAAAACCTGTTTTAGACCCAGCAAAGAACCTCTAGTTTCAGTCTTGGCATTTCCTTTAGCTTTTACACCTACCTCTTGCCCTCTATGCATATTTTTTCTCCCTAGTTCCTGTGCCTTTTTTCTTACTAGCATATTTTGTTACCTTGAAACTTAAGTCTCAACAAATGCACTAGGTTTAGAAAAGATGCAGTCAGTATATATGAATATATAAAGGAAGCATTTATTTCAGCCTCAGAAGTATTTGTATATGTGTACACATAGAAGATGGATTAGATTTAGCTCTAAAAATGAAATGTGTGGAGTACCAGCGGTTAGCGTAATGGCTATGTTGCTGGACTCCCACATAGTCAACTGCAGTTTGAGTCCTGGACTCAGTGGCTTAAACTCATGTCGGGAGCATGTGCATGTGGACCCAAGATCCTGAGAGGAGGGGGGAGGAGAAGGGATTGTGGCATGGCCATTCCCCCTGGGGGATGATTTCTCGCTTTCTGTCTCTCTGTCTCTCTCTGTTTTTCTGGCAAAGTGCACGCACCCTATAACAAAAACCTTTATAAAAAAAATGAAATGTGTGTGTGTGACATTATGTGTATATAACATTGGGTCACTGGGAGAGTTGTGATGCATTTTTGCATAGAAAAATATGTCATGACTTTCTCAATGACCTTATATTATGCCTCCATGTACAATACATTGCATTTAAAATGAAGTTCAAACACCAAACTTTGGCATAAAAAGCTTTGTGTTCCCTGACTATGGCCTTGGCACTCTGATCATTCTTCACACAATACAGAAAATAAAGATAGTCACATAGCTTTTTATTCTATCATTTCCAGATAATCACTTTTAAATTATTTCAAATATATATATATATTATATTAAATTATTTCAAATATA
>NW_006207985.1:606179-615488 GCF_000334495.1 Tupaia belangeri chinensis
GGCTTATGAGGCATGCTTAAATAACTAGAAAAAAATTCCTATTTAATTTAAACCATAAAGATTTTTGCATGCTACTGATCATTCTTCTAAATGTGGTTAACTCCCATGTAATTAAGATGATTAATTTCGTAATTTAACAATTTAGCAAAATAAATATAGGTTTTAATTATCCACTTTTATGAGTAATGCTGTGATATATGTGCTTTCATATAAAAGTTTAAATGATCTCTGATCATTCCTAAAATTCAAATGACTTGGATAAGATATGATGTTTTCTTTTTTGTGTTTTGTTTTGCTTTGTTTTAGAATTTTGCTGTAGGACACGATCATTGGCTGAAGAGAAACAGTTAGAAATCACCCCCGACCCACCCTTGCCTGGGGGATGGTCAATGCCACAGTCCCTTCTCCTCCATTCTTCTCTTAGGATTTTGAGCAGGCATGCACGTGAGCCTGGTGTGTGGGACTTGAACCACAGTTGGCCATGTAGGAATCCAGCACCTTAACTACCATGCCACCTACTGACCCAAAGATATGAGGATTTTAAACACATTGAAAAGTTACTATGTGAAGACAAAATATTGGATAACACTTCCATCAGAAGTATATTAGATTATCTATTTCACCACACCATTGACATCTAAACTTAGATATTTTTGAGTTTCCTATCTCAATGTCTGTATTCAATAAGCTCCCAGTTGCTTAAGTGATCCTTCTTAAGTATGTGTCCATAGTATGTCCTTTGAAGTACTCACAGTTCCTTAGCTTTGGTTTTCATTCTTTTCTGTCTGAACAACAGCAACAGCCTCCTAAATGGTTAGTCCACTGTAGATTTCTTCTTAACAACCCCATTGCTCACATCAGGATTTAGATTTTACACGAGCAACACTACTGACATTTTAGGCTAGATCGTTGTTTATTGTAGAGGCTGTCCTATGCGTGGTAGGAAGCTTAGATGCATTCCTGTCTTCTGCTCACTAGATGCCAATAGCTCAGTCCTTGTTGACAATCAAAATGGTCCATAGGTATAACCAAATGTCTCCTGGGAAGCAAAGTCTCCTCCTTCCTTCCACCTTCTTTACAACCACTCATATACACCGTGGCTTAAAATCCTCTCATACCACTTTATTTCATGGCCGGTAAAGCCCAAATTTCTTTAAGGGACATTCAGATTCCTTGAAATGTGATGCCATTCTGCCTTTTCTAGCTGTATTATTTTCTTGCTTACTTGATTTCTTTCTCATCTTTCCAAAAAAAAATTCCCTAAAAATGAAATATAGCATCTTACTATTTCTGAAAAAGTATTATATGTTCCATTTATTTTATTCATTTCTTTACCCTAAAAGCTCCTCTTTCTCTATTTACATAAAAACTCTTACTGATTCTTCGAAAGTCACCTGATGTGTCATTTCAGAAATCCTTTTTCTGAATCTTGTGTGACTCAATAGCTCTCTTACCACATTTGGTATTTTGTTCAATAATATTATTTATATGTCAGTTACACCTTAGGGTAACAATTACTTCCCATTGATTTTTGTATACCCAATTCTGAGCACGAGGATCAGCCCATGATGAGCACTCAACAAACGGTTTGTGAATTTAAGCATACTATTGATTGTTTCAGGTGTGCTCATAGTCATCATACCTTGACATAACTAAAGCATTGTGTTTGATTTTCTAAGTGAACAGCTCCACTGTCTGGGGTCATCTAATAGCACCTCTCCCTAAATATTGAGACAAGATTCCTTGCATATTCAAAATCATTCTTATATACTTTGTATGTCTGTATTTTTTAATGCCTCTGCAGTATATCTTATGTAAAGTAGTTATGGAGAAAATTCTATTTAAAATTAAAACTATAATGAAAATGTAAAATTTTCATTAAAATGGGACATGCATCATTTACATAAAGCCAACATATTTGTACACATAATGCATGATTATCAATAATCTCTTACTCTGGCCATCATATCTCTGAATTTCCCCCTATGGAGCCTGTATAATCAAGAGTGGGGTAAAATTTCATCTTTGATTGAGGACATGTAAGCTGAGCACTTAGCTAGCTTATTTCATTCTATTTAACTGTAAGAGACAATTTAAGAGGAAAGTGGAAAATGGATATAGCCCTAGAAGCCCTGAAATATATTCCTACCAACTATTCACAGAGAGTAGAAGGGCTAATGATGAAGTGCCTCTAAAGCATATTGATGGGTTTCTTTGAAAAGCAAAGGAGATTGGTAGGAGCAGTGGGTTGGAGAAACATATATTAACCACGGTTTTGTGAAAAAAGCCATCAGCCATTATCTGAGTTTGTGCAGAGGTCAACACTGTAACACAGGTGAGGTCATCTTTGAAGCATTATATTTCTCACATACCAATATCTATTAGTGTACATATTTTAAGGCAGTAGTTGAAAATACTCAATAAATATTAATAATTTATTAAATTGCTACATTAGAGAGGTGAGAAATGCTGTTATTTTCATATAATCAATAGAGGAATACAGAAGATGTTAAATGACTTGATCATTATAGTTAAATCAAAAAGTAGGATTAATGTTTGATTAGAAAACATTTAACAACAAACTGTTGTCTAGATTTCAGTGACTGCCTTTAAGCATTCCAGAACTAAGGTTAGACCTAACAGAATGTGTGTGTGTGTGTATGTGTGTGTGCACACACACATACACACACACACACTATCTAAACCATAATGAAATTATATAAAATACAAGAATCTTGGTGGCAGGAACCTTCCACTTCCCCAGTAAATCCCTCTCACAGAGCTCTGTATGTTGTGAATTTTCAATGCGTATCCTTGAAAACTGAAAGAACACAATGTCACCCACCACTGGTTCTTATACACAATTAACAAACTCAAAGCATTATTATTTTCTCTGGTAACAAAGAAAATCCACAATTTATTTCATTGCTTAAAATAACTAGATGTAGAAATTTCAAAAATCTGTCTGGTAGAGAAAAAAAGAAATACGTTAGGAATTAAAAGTCTGAGTTTTAGCTCAGCTACTAGCTTAGCTACTGATTAACTGTGGCACTTTGGATAGTCATTTTAGGAGATTATAGCCATTATACACCCCCACTCCACTTGTTTTTCAAATTTTGGATAAAAAGTAAAAGTTATATAAAGCAAGAAAGAAAATAATTTTCACAAGAGAATTTAGACAGGCTTTTAAATGCCAAAACCTAGAAGAAAAATGAAGCTATTAAATTTTCTCACCCTTCAACCTCAAATAGTGATTGTTTAGACGGTACAGAGTTTTTTTAGAGTAGGAAAGGGGGAATTGAACAGGTTGGCTTAAAAGAAATTAAGTACAGCATAAAATATGAATTTTGCAGAAAGTATATTCACCACCTTCCAATGACAGAAAATGTAAAAATCATAAGTGTGAAAAATCTGACATGTATAACTATGAAAAAACCAAGAAACCTCTTTAATCCAAAAAGTATATTATATTTGGAATTGCTTACAGGTAATGAAAAAAATGTAAATGATAGAAACAGAAATGATGACATCATTCAAAGTTTAACAGTGGAAAAAGAATATTAAAAGAAACCAGCTTCTATGGGCCAAATCACAATTTCTCATTCACTGTAATTGCAAATATTGGTTCCTGAATGCAGCAGAATGAAAATAGAAGAGAGTGACACCATGACAATGCAATAGGCAAAGAAAGGTAATACATTTAAATAAAATTGCATGCATGTGTCCATTTGCATCGTAATTGAAATGGTAATTTGAAGACTAAGCACAAAATTACCCTAGGTATAGAACATATACTGAGAAATTTATAGTTCTGGTTCTAACCTGACAAGCTTTTGAAAGACTATGAAAAGGTGGATACTTGAAATATGAAAGAAAAATTGAGGTAAAAAGGAGATATTGTAATTTCACTTTTCTCTGTAGTTATTTCCTTTAATTACTTGTTCCTAATGTTAAATTGGGCAAAATTCCATTTTCCTCTTTTTAGTCACTAGAATCTTTGTCCCTTAAAAAAATATAAAAGCAGTGTGTTCTTTTTTCTAATTTTCAAATTGACCATCTCTATTTTTCTTATATTTAAAAATTAATATTAAGAATACCTTATCAATAAAGTTCAAGGGTTGATTGCTAAATATAAAAACAAATTGAAAGTCCTTAGAAATGAAAGGAAAGGAGGATATCATTTCTTGAGAAGAGACCATTACAGGACAAGGTAAAATTTTCAAAAGGAATTTTCCTGTTTTATAAAACCCTCTTATGCAATTTTCTCCCTTCAAGGAGAAAGGGAAAAAATAGCTGGTAGTGTAATCTACACTTTATGTCTGGGAATTTAATGAGCAAAATACATGAGATCCTGCCATTGTCTTGTTTTCTTTAAGAATACATTTCTGAGCCATTCAACTACAGTGGGCAGTTGCATCTATTCCTTAATGTAGGCAGAATTTGTACCTATATCTTAGTGTCACAAACAGAAAACTTTGGAGGGCTTGTGTGATTTTTCTCCAATAAAAAACGAGCTACCACTTAGGACATCTGTTAGTGGATCTCTAGCAGCAGAATTATTCTGAATAACAACTACAACATACAAGAATACTTTTTTAAAAATCATGAAAAAAGATAATAAAGTTCTAGTTTATTTTGGTGGGATAAAAAAAGTTGAAATACATGCCTAGTTTTCTCATAATATATTTCCCATGAACTTCTTGAAGACTCTTCATATTAAGCACCTACTCTACTAGGCTTTAAAAAAAACAAATGCCAGAGTGGATTGTGTTTGACAGAAAGAGATAGAAAGAGTGAGAAGGAAAAAACAACCCTTAATAGGGCAGGATCACACCACAGCCCCTTCCTCACCTCTAAACTGTAAGAACTTTGGGCAGTCACTCACATGTACCCCGAGTGTTCTTCAAGCCCAACGGACTGGGACTCGAACTGCTCATTCAACTACTTAGCTCCCTGAGCAACTAGGCCACAGATCTGGCCCTCTATTAGGCATTGCAAATGTATTATATCATGTGTAAGAACCATACAAATGAGTTGATTCTCTCATTCCATATATAGCAGATGGCATAAGATCACATAGACTTTCGGTTAAGTAGTGGCAGTAGGATTAAAAGGGCAATGCTAAATTACTTCAAAACACAACATGTCCAGAGCATTAACCCCTCTAAGTTAGGCCATTTCCAAGACCAGTGCTCTATGAAGATTTGAGTTTCCATGGGACCAGCAGTTAGCATAATGTCTATGTCATTGGACTCCCATGCAGTAGAGCACAGTTCGAGTCCCGGGCCTGGTGGCTTAAACTCACACCAGGCACGTGTGCATGCGTGCCCAAGATCCCAAGAGGAGAATGGAGGAGAAGGGATTGCAACATGACCATCTCCACTGGGGGGGGGGTGATTTCTAGCTTTCTGTCTGTCTCTGTCTTTCTGCAGCGTGCACGTGTCCTATAGCAAAAACCTCCCCCCAAAAAAGAAAGATTTGAGTTTCCTATAATGAGTAAGAAACTCCTCAACATTATGTATCTTTGTTCCTAATGATTAAATGGGGGAAACTTTTCTGTATTTCAATATAACTGAAAAGATCCCCATCAATCATGATAGCATGAAGATAAAAGAGTTAAGAGCTAGTTTTGTTTTGGGGTATTTGAGTAGCAGAGTATCAACAAGATTCCTGAGTTCCTATCGCCAACATAAATCAGAGAAGTTTTACTCCCAGTTACAGGGTTCCAGAAAAATTTTAAGAACACCACCACCTTAATCACCTGCGCATGCTATAAGTTATAGCTCACTATATCCCTAAAGCAACATCTGAAAGATTAGGTCACTGCACTCTGTTTTCTTCTGCACACAAATTTCATCCTCTGCGCACAAATTTCAAATGACTATTGAAGTCAATGAGAGTGTTTCATAGACCCTGCTTGTAAACAGCCCTAAACACCCACATAATACCAAAATAATAGCAGCTGTAACACTTTATTCTGCTTATGGTATTCTTTTTTTTTAAAGGATTATTCATTTAATTTTACTGATTGTTGTTATTATTATTTTAATTTGCTACAGGGTATGTGTGCTCACCAGAGAGACAAAGCAGGAGGAGAAAAAAGGACAGAAAGAAGGAAAGTGAGAAAGAAGGAAAGTGAGAAAGCAAACCACCAACTCCAGGACTCAAACTGTGGTTGACCATGTGGGAGTCGTTTAATTCTTCACCAGCTAGCTCGTTTACATTTTCCTCCTAAACAACCAACCAGGTCATATTACAGACTTCGTGTAACCATCCGCTGGGTTTTAGCCTATAAAATGTGTGTGAAAGTGATATGAATATCTTGTAGGTATGACCCATTGAAATCCTTCAAGCATTATCATTCAGTCTCTCTCTCCTCCTGTCTGTAACTGGATTTTAATCTTGAAAGACAAATGTTGAAAACGTGTCCTTCATCAACCTGTGTTCATGAAGCAAAGCACCATCACCAAGATCCCCAACAACTGGAATTTACATGAGTGACAAATACATTTCTGTTACATTAAAGTCCAGCTACTTTGACCAATCTGTTATAGCAGGTAGTACTGGCTTAATTAAACTACTCGATGTTGCCTGAATTCTTGGAATGTTCTCTTCTTACGGTCATGTGTCTTAGTATTTTCTTTATAGGTGTCTCTTCTACCAGCCATCAAGTGGAATGCCCAAGTTTCACTCTGATGAAATCAATTCACATGCTACGTCTACTCCTGCATTAATCACTGCCCATTAACTAGGTATCTTTTGCTATATCCCATCTCTAGAGGTGGGGTAATAGGTTCATATCGTAAAGCACATATGTGCTCTGGTAAAGGATAAAGCCAGGAAGGGACAGCTATACACACACACACACACATGCACACAACACACACACACATGCACACACCACACACACACACACAACACATACACACACACACACACACACCACACACACACACATACACACACACACACACACACACACACACACACACACAATGATGGTTGTGGTGCCCAGAATGATAGAACATGGAATTTGGGAGGTAAAATTAAGCAAATGCTTGCTATAATAGAGAGTCTATCATGTAAAGGGCCAGATTTTGTTATTCATAGTATATAATTTGAATTTTTAGTAAGAGTTTAAGTAAAATTCAACTGGAGACCAAACCTGAAATAACTTTACACAAACAAAACCAGTGAGACCTTAAAAACAGCATCAACCTTGTTTAAATTACAACATAAGTGAAACTTAACATGTCCGATAAAGTCTTTGTCAGGGGAGTGCAAAATATGACCTCAGCCAATCACAAGCAGCCAATTCATGTAAGACTATGTGACAATGAGGTGTACCAAAATAGGCATTTTGTCAATCAGTAATTTATTTATAATGCTTCATTACAGGGGCAATAAATGTATTTGGTTTGATTTTTTTCCAAAAGATTTTTACTATAGGGCATGTAAGCTCGCTGGAGAGACAGAGACAAAGAGACAGAAAGGGATGGCCATGCCGCAATCCCTTCTCCCCAATTCTCCTCTTGGCATTTTGGGCATGCACACATACACACACACACCCAGTGTGAGTTTTATTTTAACAACAATTTATTTATTTGTTGTGACATTTGGGTTGCCAAGACCAGGACTTGAACAATAGTCAGCCATGTGGAAATCCAACGCCTCAACTACCAAGCCAGCCGCCTGTTCCACCCAGTGTGAGTTTTAAGTCACTGGGTCTGGGACTCAAACTGCGGTCACCCATATGTGAGTCTAGCAACATAACCGTTATTCCATCTGCTGGTCCTTTGACTTCTAATTCATGAATTGTTTATTTGTTCAAATAAACTCTTCAAAATCTTATTGCACCTCAGATTTTTCTGTTAATATAAATATAGGATATTCAGTTGTCACCTACTCCTAAGCCCTTATTAGCTTTAGTTAAAGGCATCTCCACCTAGAACTAACTCCCTAACACCATTTGATTCTTCTCCAAGGCATAATTCACCATCTAACATATGATATATTAATATGATACATTAATATTAATCAACATATGATATATCAATATCAATTGATTGGATCGCCTCACTAGAATGTAAGTTACATGAGAATAGTGACTTCTTTTATTTCTTTTTTATTTTTTTAAAGAATTATTTTAACTTCATCCATTTATCTATTTATTTTAATTTGAACAGAGAGGGATAGAGTGAGGTGAGAAAGAGAGAGAGAGAGAAAGAGAAAGTGAGAAAGCAAGCTGCCAGGACTGTGACTCGAACTAGAATTGGCCATGTGGGAATTCAGAACCCTTAACCATCATGCCACTTGCCAGCCCCTCTTTTGTTTATTTCTGTATATTTGGCAATACTAGTTATATAATAGAAGATAAGTATTTTCTGATGTGCTAGGTTGGTTCCTTATTTATTTGCATGCAATCAATATACATATCTATTTTCTAAATATTTTACTATTGATATAGAAGTAATATATTTGTCTACAAGTAGTATTGATATAGTATGCTTAATAAATTTTTAAAAAGCTACGTCTAAGAATAGTGCTGCTGGCTACATAATAGCTACTCTGAAATGGTTCTTCACACTGTGACATAATTTATGAAGATATTTTATTTCTGAAACACAGATTTTTCTCTTTTAAAGATTGGGAATTCCATAAAGCACTGTATTAGAATAAAAACTGTTGGCTTACATTTAAAGAGATTTTTCATGAGAACATATATAACTTCTCTTTGGGGACCAGCAGTTAGCGTAATGGCTATGTTGCTGGACTCCCACGTAGTCGACCGTGGTTTGCGTCCCGGACCCGGTGACTTAAAACTCACGCCGGGCGCGTGTGCGTGCATGCCCAAGATCCCGAGAGGAGAATGCAGGAGAAGGGATTGCGGCGTGACCATCCCCCCGGGGGGGTGATTTCTCACTTTCTGTCTCTATGTCTCTGTCTGTCTGGCGAGCACACGCGCCCTATAGCGAAAACCTCTCCCCCCCAAAATTAAAAATAAATAAACAAATTTTAAAAAACATATATAACTTCTCTTTCTTGCACTATGGCTAAGAAATAATGAAAGAGGGAAAAAATGAAAAGAAAAAAGTAAATCAGGAAGGAAAAAAATATACACAAAGTACCTATACTAGGAAAGGAAAGGAAAGCCAGGGAGGAAATATGTTTGTTTTGGACTTGATAAATGGTTCTCAGTAGAGAGCAGATTTCCTTTCCACACCAGGAGATAAATGGCAACATCTGGTGATGTTTTTGGTTGCCATCACTTGGGGAAGTGCTACTGTGCCATTGCGGATACAATCCAGG
>NW_006207985.1:615504-621927 GCF_000334495.1 Tupaia belangeri chinensis
TTTTTTTTTTCTTTTTCTTGCTATAGAGTGTACCAGAGAAATACAAAGAGAAAGAGAAGAAGAGAATGTGAAAAGTTAACCCTTAGAAGGGATGGCCACACTGCAATCCATTTCCATTCTCCTCTCAGGATGTTGAGCACACAGGAACATGCATCAGGTGTATGTTCCAAGTCGCCAGGTCTGGGAAAGGTCCACTCGGTTATGTGGAATCCAGCTGTTTTAACCTCCATTTCATCTAACTGGCCCAGCTACTGAATATTTTTAAATAAATAAGACAGTTTCCACCAGTAACAAAAGTTATCCCACCCAAAATGTTAATAGTGCCACAGTCAAGAGAACTGGGTGTTGACTTTGATAAAATGCAAAGACTAAAATAAAATGGAGCACCCATGAGAACTGATAAAAACAATGTACTTCACATAGACTTGGGGCCTGAATTCACACTGCCCTTATGGATCAAAATGTTTTATAAAAAAAAGTTTCCTCTAAGCTAGTTCTATGATAGTAATTATCCAACTGGTAGAAGCAAGTGCAAACCACCTTTTGATCCACATGTCATGAAACCTGATCGCAGGTAATTGTTTTGGAAATATCCAGGGAGGGGCAAGATGGTATTGCAGAGGTGGTGTGGCTGGGCCCACACAAGAGGGGTCCTGGGTTGGCATTCTGGGACCACTCTGAGTATAACAGGCCAGTTGGGATTGGGGGTCTTGTTGAGAGTGCCTGTCTCTGTCTCTTTTTCTCTCTTCCACCTTCCCTCTTTTTGTTATGGAAGAAATGAATAAACTTAGAAAAAAGATCCAATGAGTATGACCTCACCAAAAGCAATTGTAAACATCACAAACATCACATTCAGAATACCAAAAAAAACCATAAACTGACCCATAAACACTTTAGATATTGTGACAATTGGCTACAGAATATAATAAAGTAGAATCTTCAATATATGTTCGATACTGAAATGAAAATAAATATTTGGTAGACCATCTATAAAGAAAATAATCTATTTGAAATAAAGAGTTAATGAACAGTCTTAATAGATGAATTTTAGAAGAATCAGCAAAGTGAATGACTACTTTAAAATGTTAAACTAATTGTGGTAATAACATATAAATAGATGGAAAATATGAAAGTGTAGTTAAGAGAACTGGAAAAACCAGAAGAGAGCACAGTAAGGCTCTGTTGACATCTGGAATTCCAGAAAGATATAACCTAGAACACGAAAATGGAATACAGATCTTTTTGCAACCAGTAGTAACTTTGCATTTTCAAACAAAAATGAAAAGCATAATTTTCATAGTTGGAAACATAACGTTTTTAAGAAATCAAATGAAAATAAATCGCCACTTGAATGCAACTTTGTGAAACTTTAGAAAACTAAAGTCAAAATGAAATACCTAATATCACCTAACAAAATAACAAAAAAAGGCCTTTAGAGTAATTGGACGGAGATTTCTCAACTTTCACAGTGAAGCATTTAAACGATGAAAACACATATTTGAACATATTAAATTGAATGCAAGTATTTACAATTTTTTTTTTGAGAGGTTTTTGCTATAGGGTGCATGTGCTCGCCAGACAGACAGAGAGACAGAGAGACAGAAAGTGAGAAATCACCCCCCCAGGGGGGATGGCCACGCCGCAATGCCTTCTCCTCCATTCTCCTCTCGGGATCTTGAGCACACATGTACATGCGCCCAGTGTGAGTTTAAACCACTGGATCTGGGACTTGAACCGTGGTTGACTACGTGGGAGTCCAGCGACATAGCCATTATGCCAACTGCTGATCCCATTATCAATAAAAATTAATGAGCAGGATAGAGAGTAACCCAAAAAAGAGATTGAGAAGTCAGTTGTTGACATAATGATAATGATGAGAAATAGCTTCAAGATTTATGCATTCAATTATGTGAAACAATTTGGACAATAGATACATTTAGAATTTTATTTTATTTTATTTAATAAAAGCCTTTGTATTTGGATTAAAAAGAAAAAGGAAAAAAAAAGAAAAAAGGAAGAAAAAGAACAAATTAAAATAGAATAACCCTCAAAATTAATGAAATGGAACTGATTATCCACAAAAATATATAAACTTTCATATTTAATATAAAAATATAGTTTTACAAATTTCAAGTGATAAGCCTAAAATGTGACATGTAAAGTGTTTTTTTTTTTTTAATTTTATTTTTGTGTATTTTTTGGGGGGGTGGGTTTGCCATAAGGCGTGTGCACTCACCAGAGAAAGATAGAAGGAAAGTAAGAGATTATCCCCACCCCCTAGAGGGGCTGGTCAACTGCAATCCTTTCTCCTCTATTCTCCCTTTGGGAGTTTGGGCATGTACACACAGCCATCCAGAGTAATTTTCAAACTGCTGTGTTCAGAACTTGAACCACACTTGACCATGTGAAAGTCCGGTACCTTAACCACTATGCCCTGACACATAAAGAGTTTTAAGAGAGAATGAACATATACTAAAAAATAACAAATATTGTGTATACACTAATCTGACAAAGTGTATGACAAAAAATTATATATAAAGAACATCAATATATAATTATAAAATGCTTAATATGCTAATATGTACTGGTTATATGCATCTAGCATCATGTCTTGAACATACGTAAACCAGGAAAACAAGAGAGCTTCAAAATGAAATTTACAGGGAACCAGCAGTTAGTGTAATGGCTATGTCGCTGGAGTCCCACATAGTCAACCACGGTTCAAGTCCTGGGCCCGGTGGCTTAAAACTCACGCCGGGCGCCTGTGCGTGTGTGCCCAAGATCCCAAGAGGAGAATGGAGGAGAAGGGATTGCGGTGTGGCCATCCCCCCTGGGGGGTGATTTCTCGCTTTCTGTCTCTCTGTCTCTCTCTGTCTGTCTGGCAAGCACATGCACCCTATAGCAAAAACCCTCTCCAAAAAAAAAAAAAATGAAATTTACAGTCAGTCTAGTAGATTCTAATATATATATATTTTTTTTCAGTCTAGTAGATTGTAAAATAAAATTTACACAGGAGCCTCAAAAATATAAAATGTACTGTTCGTTACACAACATGATAGATACATGTGCTCATTATTCTTCTCTTTAACCTAATAATATGATGCCTACCATTTAAAGTTTTTATTGTGCAGATTAAGCAAGAGAAGTCTGAACAAAGACATATAATGCTAATATATATAGACAAGTATGAAATAAATAAAAACTAGCATTCCATCACTATGGACAAAGTTATTTAAATGAAAGGGCTCACATCACTCTCTAAAATACAATTTTTCATTCTTGGCCTGAGGGACATAATAAAGAATTAATCAAAAAAATTTTTTTTAATTCTTTTTGTTTGCTTGGTTGGTTGGTTTTATTGCCAGAGGGTGTATGAGCTCATCAGAAAGGAATAGAGGGAGAGAGATAAATTGCCTGCCAATCGTGCATGGTCAGGCTGCCTCCCTTTGTCTTCATTTCTTCCTCCTACTAGGATTTTGGACAAGCATGTACATGCCTCCAATATGTTTTTCAAGCTACTGGGGCTGGGATTCAAACTGCAGTTTGCCATGTGGGATCCAGCTCCCAAAGCACAGCATTTAACCACCATGCTATGGGGTTGACCCTTCAACATGGTTTTCTTATAAAGGAAGTTATTATTTCAGAGGGTGCAACTAATAATAGTAGACCACAACAGTATAAATCCAAATTCCTAAATATGAAAACGTAAATATGTTTTAGAAAATAATTAAGTGATGTATCATAAAATGTAGTCTTATGATTTCTTCTCTTTTATTTTATTTTATATTTTGATATTTATATTTAATAGTTGGACATTCTTGGGGTACTATATGGATTTTTAAAACATGTATACTGTGTAATTCTTCTTTTAAACATTATTAATCAAGAGGCTAGCAGGTGATGTGGTTGGGGTACTGGACTACCACATGGTCGACTGAGTTCAAATATTAGACCAGGAGGCTTGCTTTCTTGGTAAGCACATGTGCCCTATAGCAAATTAAAATAATAATAAGAACAAATAAAAATTTTAAAATAGTTAAACAAAATAAATTTTCAACTAGTACATGTAGAAAAGTGCACATCTAGAAGTATTGGGCCATCAGAAAAGTCATGACACATTTTTATATAGAAAAACATCATGGCTTTTTCGACAGTCCAATAACTTAGAAAGAGCATTTAGGTTCCCCTCTGAGAATGTCTCATCTACTTCTATATTCTCTATCCCCAGAATACAACATGTACTAAGGAAAAATATTGCCTTTGTTCTTTAAGAATAATTTCAAAAAAGTCAGCAAAAATTATCCACACCCTCATCCTGGAAGTCAGCACTAACATGTTTAAGTAAAAATACTAAATGGCTTTTAGAACGGTCAAAGTGAACATAGAAGAATCACATATTTTCATAAACTGCTTTTCCACCTCTCCTCACACACACACAGCACTCTAGAAAGATCGCCTCCAGTAGGCCTCCCGTAGGGAAATGATGGACACATTTCTCCTTCCTGATACCTTTAAATTCATCTTGAGCTGTTAACAAAAACTTGCAAAACAAGGAGATGAGAGAGCAGCGAAATGCTGGAAAGGCTCTAGATAAAAATAACACTAATCTGATATCTAGTTTGATAACAGTATGATACTACTTATTTAAGGAAGTCATAGCCGAAATATGACTTCGCATTTTTCCATTCACTTGCTTCGTATGTGTGGTTGTTGATCACTCTCGGAGTTGAAGATGCCCCTGAGCAATATTTATGAAGTTTATTTATTTCTTCCGTGAGACATAGAGAGAAAGATAAAGAGAGACAGAGAGACAGCTTCTCCAAAAGGGTGTTGATGCTGCAGGAACACGGACACAGCAAACTCAGGAAGATCTCTTGACTTGAACAGAGGACATGGCACATACACTCTTGAGCAATATTTAAAATACAGCTCTCCTAATAGTCCCAACTTATAAACAAGAAGGCTCCAAGTTCCCAGAAGTAGAGATCAAGCTACACAAATTCTCTCCAAGTCATTTTCCACTGTAGTGGTAGCTAAGAGAGGATTCTCAGGCTTCAATAAAATGTATTGTTCTGTTCAGAGGAACATGAATGTGAAAAGAGGGGGAGACATTTAGTCCTACAAACTAAAAACCATACTGAATACTGAATACTTGACAACTATAGAAATAAATTTTCCAAGGAGTTTTTCTAAGAGAGAGATTTTTGCTAAAGGGTGTATGTGCTCTCCAGAGAGACAGAGAGAGAGAGAGAGAGACCAAAAGCAAGAGATTCCCCCCGCCCCAGTAGGGGGAATGAACTTGCCAGAATCCCTTCTCTTCCATTCTCCTCTTGGAATTTTGGGAATGCACAAACATGCACCCAGTGTGACTTTCAAGCTGCCGGGTCTGGGACATGAACCACAGATGATTATATAGGAGTCAAGTGACAACCATTACGCCATCTTCTGGTCCCCCAATTAGCTTCTTAATGTGAAAAGTAAGGGAGAAGAAATTGTAAAAAAGCAAGGTGTTTTCCAGAGAGAGATGTTGAATTAAAAGTAATTGGGAGGATATTGATGCCACCCCATCTCCCTTTCATTCCTTAGAAAAGAGCAGGAGGCTTATCGGAAATTAAAATAGAACTAATTAATATCCTTAGTTTTGAAATAAACTGTCAGTGTATGAGTCTATAAATTCCTTCTGAAAGAGTACGTTTTCTATTCATGTCGAACATAGACCAAGTCTTAGAAAAATATTTTTTATTTTTTTTTTAAATTAGCTTTACTAAATGATATAAATTTAGTTCGGTTTAACATAATATAGTTTTCCCCCAACCATTCCACCTAAATGGTGTAATTGATTATTCTGAATATATAAAGTAGATTCACTACAGGATCCCATTTTTATTTACTTAAGTGTACTTTCAGGGCACTTGAAAGTATTTAGTCACCAAACCAGTAATGCTAGTGCGTAGTTTTACATTGTTTTTCTCTGGGACTTTTGCCCTCTTTGTATTTAGAATTGAAACTACATTTTTCCCCCACGGTGGTAATTACATTGCAATTTGAATTGTGATAAAATTAAATCTATTATCTGGTAGTTTAGTTTTGTTACTTAGAGGTCAACCTGTTTTATTTTTATTATGTGTTTATAAAGGATATAACACCTACTTCAGAGTTGTGAATTGCGTCTCTGATTTCTGAAGTAGAGGATACTTGACTGTTTGGATAATAACAGTGGGAAAAGGGTGATGACATAAAGCTCTCTTCATCTCTCCTACTGCTGTTAATACGAGCCATCTGCTAGCTGTTGCTTATTTCTCTTTGTGTTGAATTCTTCCTGCCCATTCTTGGGTAAATCCATATGCTGGGCTTGCCCACTCACATGAGACTATCTGTTTCTATAACTATAAACTCAGTCTCAAAAAAAAAAATATATATATA
>NW_006207985.1:623795-640300 GCF_000334495.1 Tupaia belangeri chinensis
TATATATATATATATTAATTTTTTAACAAAAGGGAAAAAGCTTTATTTCTTATTTGTTTTCTTGATAATTTTATACTTTATTCATTAAATGAAATTTATTAAATGAAGTTACATACACTTACTGTATTGTGAATTCTCTTGAGCCATTTGAAGTATTATCTGGGAGTACGTATATAGTTCCTTTACTTTAAAGCAAGGGTTGGCAAAGGTTTTCTGTAAAGGATCATATAGTAAATATTTTACAATTTGCAGCCTATATTCTCTGTCACAACTGCACATCTTTGCTGTTGTAGCACAAATGCAGTCTCAGAAAACAAGTGAAAAATAAATGAGGCTCTGTTCCAGTAAAATATTGTTTCTGGACACTGACATTTAAATTTTGTATAAATTTCCCAGTCATGAAATATTCTACTTTTACTTTTTCTTCAACCATTTAAAAGGTAAAAGTAATTCTAGGTTGTAGGCCACACAAGATGTCTTTGACCACATTTGATGGTGTTTGCAAACCTCTGCTCTAATGTGCAGTGTTTGAAACTCTATCTCATTCATCTTTTTCAACAAAAATTATACAGGCATTTGTAGTTTACACTATCCATTAGAAAATAAGACAAAATGAGACCAAAAACCTAATCATTGCCACAATGTCTCTATTACAGAATAAACACAGCATCCCCCCCTATACAATTATATAGCTCGTATCTTTTGTATGTTTCCTATCCTTCAATGTATGTTCAAGCTCTTTACTGAAGCCTCTTTATAAACCAATATGTCTTTCTGCTCTCCTTGAAAGTTTTGAGTATTTTTTTCCTTAGGTAGTAAGAATCAATTCAGCATTGGGATCAATACAGGAAATACATGTGGATATCCAACTAACTTCAAAGTATCTTTGGATTAAATCCACAGGGTACAAATCCAGAGGATCAGGACTGTCCGTGGTAACTCTTGATAATCACACAGCTACTGCACTCTCATTACAAAAGTCAAGATTTAGAAAAGAAATTAGAAATTAAACTCTCTGCTACCAGTGCATTAGGACTGTGTGTGTGTGTGTGTGTGTGTGTATACACACACACATATATATATGTATATAGTTGTTGGAAAAGTCAAGACTTATTTTTCTATGCAAAAATGTGTAATGACTTTTCCAATGACACACACACACACATATATAATTATTTATATATAATTTATTTCTTTTTTGCAAGCATGAGAATTGCACAAATGCCTTGTCTCAAAGTATCCATTTTCCTCTCTGAATCACTGACTGGATTATTATTTATATCTTTGCCATTATTGAATAAATTGCATCCTTATGAATTAGCACTTACTTCAATGAACTCTGCCACAAAACAAATCTATGCTCAAACGGATAAAGCTATTATAAGAGCAAAGAGGAGAAAATTATCTTTTCCAAATTTTATTCACATATCTAGCATTTTCCTCCCAAATGTCTTATCTTTGTATTAATATGTCTTATATCCATGAGAGCAAGTTACCATTCTCATCTGGTAGTGGTAGAAAATTAGCACAGAGAACTTATGAGCCCCAGCAAGGAAGAGTCAGAAGTTTCAGTATGAAACATTTGAACAATGTGTGAGTCTGAGCAATATCAGCTGGGTTAGTCACAAATCCATTGCACAAGCAGAATCAACAATGATGGTTTATTAAAGAGAAATATTTAAAAGAAGGAAAAAGAGAAAAGAAACATTCTCTTTGTTATTATTTTTTTTTTAATTTACTGTCTGCTCTACTCACTCATTGCCTAAATATTTCTTTTCTTATTCTGTCTTTACTCTTACTGCTTACTCAACTGATCCATAAATCAAAGGCTGAATCTCTTTTCCATACTCAAGAGTCCAGAAGGATTTCGATGATCTCTTCAGGCAATAAAGCACTCCCTCTTGAGTTCCCATACTGCTACGTACATATCAAATTTTAAAATCCCTTATCCTTTAGTTGTAATAGATTATATATGCTGGACTCAAAGCTCATTCAGACAAGAATAATTTGCTATGCGGTTTGGTATCCATTCACCTCGAAAAGTGCCTGTCAATAAATGTGCAGAGAATGAATGAATGAAAGTAAACAAAAGAACAAACAAGATGAATCTGACAGGGTTCTATCCCGAACTACTAGATGTGCCACTCTGTAAGCTTCCTAAATTCTGTATCTTCATCTGGCAAATTAAGGCATAGTCCACCAGAGAAGAACAGAAGGGAATTCCAGTAGTAAAGATAAAATTAATAATAACAAGAGTAATTGCACTATTTGTAAAACAAATTTGTAAAAATTTGTAACAAGAGTATTGTACTATTTGTAAAATAAATTTGTAAAAATTTGTAACAAAGGTGATTGTATAATATTTGTAAAAAATATTTGCGATACAGCTATCTCAAAGATGTAAGACTGGTAAAAAATATTGTAATAGTTGTTAAATTATTAATGACAAAAAAACCAGTAAGTTACCACTTATTTTCTGCTTTCTGCTCAGCATTACATGCAATTTACCTTTTTGTGATATGAATGAGGTTCTGCACTGAATGTTTATACTGGAGCACTAAAGCATTCTCCTCTCCCCCATGTCTCCAAATCACTGCCCAGAACACAGCTGCAAACATGTCCTACCCACACATTCACTCTCCATCTGATAAAGGAGTCTTAGTTCTGTACAGGCTTTTTACTCTATGCAGTCTGAATCTAGTTTGTCAGGAAGAGGAGAGTACAGTAGTATATATAATTGTTAGAATCGAATTTGTTTCAAATCACTCATCATTCACAAGTACATTAGGAAGAAAAAAGACCGAAAGCTATTCAGAGAGAGGAAGAAGGGCAGTTATCAATGATGATTCATTTCAGTGTGATACTGAGCACTGGCTTATCTTTTGCACTTCTGTAAATTGCATTTGTGAAAGCCTCAGACTCTTGTTACATTTTTAGTTAAGTTATATAAGCATGTCTTATACAAGTTAATGAGAATGACATAAGAGGAATAATAAATTTCTTTTTCAATGAAAATGGTTATAAATGTGTCAGCACATTTAATATTTTAAATGATTAAATGATGTTTTCATTTAAAATAATGTCGAAATTATAGTTATTTTTAACAAGGTTATTAAAGAATCTTAGACTTTATCATATTTGATATTAAATAGAGAAATAACCCCAGACCACATAATGGTTTAACTTAAATGTAGGAAACATTTTTAAAAGTTTATTTACTTATTTCCTCCATAAGCAAGAGAGACAGAGACAGAGAGACAGTCTCCCAGCAGAGTCTTCATGCCATGAGCTACCCCCTCTGCCAGCCCTGGATCATAGGCACATGGGTACTGAGTGTACTCAGGGAAGTCTCCAGACACAAACTGGAAACCTTCCCATTGGTACAATCACCCAGAATATTGTGTTTACCCCTGTGTCACCATCAGACTTTGATATTGTAAATATATTTGTAATAATACTCTCATCTCCTTTCGTAAGGACTCATTACACATTATAAATCCCTGGACCTAGCCATGAAGACGCAGCAGTAACACAATGCTTTGTGATGCTGAAACGATATGGAAGCGTCAAACGTTCACGACCTAAGGTCTTCCTGTGTACCAAAGCAAGTGCAGATGTGTGCCCATGAGCCTGGTCGGCTGAGGCTGGGGGTGGATTGCAATGTAAAACTGCTGAGGGTGGCTCTCTTTCTGTCTTTCTCTCTATATATTTCCTTTTCTCATGGGATGAACTATAAAACAAACAAAATCTTTGATGAATATAAAAACTGGTGGTTATTCTCTTCAAATATTATTGAGAATATTTGAAATGTATGCCATATGTTCAGTAATTCACATTTAGTATCGATCCTCTAAAGATGTCACAGTTAAGAAATTCTGTTTTAAAACTTTCTCTCAAGTTAATCTACTTGAGATCTGTAATTTGATTTGAAGCTATGAACTAAATCACTACATACATGAAAACGGTGCAAGGTTCATTATTTGTAGCAAATTTAGTGGTTGTACAACTTCAATCCAGCTACTGTAACATTTAAACCATTGTGTTCACTTAATCTCCATTTAAAAAGTACATTAAAAAATATTAACTTCTGTATTGCCAGCTGTTGCTATTTTATAATAAAATGCACTTAATGTACATTAACACTCCTAATGAGAACAGATGGCAGTTACCCCTTTTAACATTTTTTAAGGTATTAATGACTTCAGTTTAATGTCTGTTGTGTTGTACACTGGGCACCTTAAAAGGTAACATGTTCAAGCTCAGAGTGAATATTTACAATTCATTTATACCAAGATTGTAAGTGGAATTCTGCTGTCATTTTAATTAACTCATTTGGGATGCATCTAAATTCATCATTATTGATGACTATTTTTATAAAAATTTCTCTAATAATGCTGTACCTTGCAAAATGAGAAATGACATAACATACTTATGAGTTGTAAGAAATATCTTAGGATATATTTTAAAAGTGAAGTTGTCCATGGCTTGATTAAACTATTAGACACACATGAAACTTGAGGCAATATTAACTGCTTATTATAATAAAAGACGAAACAGTTTTTCAACTCTAATGTTGACAAAATATCTATCATTAATTTATAATGTATTTAATAGTTTGCAGAAACTATTTATATATATTTATAACAAAATCACTTGATGACTAATAATAGTTCATATTTATTGAGTGCTGACTTATTGGACAAAATTCTTTACTAATATTTAACAAACATAATTTTTATTTCAGAAATAGTTATGTGTAATGAGAAATGTGTTGAAAAAAAAAATCAAGACTTTGGATTGGGAAAACTGCTTTGTCTAAATGATTCCAGGAAGACTAATGCTTATAATCCAGTCTTTAAAATACCTGTAGAGAATTATTAAATAATCAAAATGACCGACTTGAATTTATTCATTCATTCAATATGTACTAACTGAATTTCTACAATAAGTCTGGCACAGTCTCAGGCACTGCAGATACAATGGTAACAAATCTCACACCATTCCTGCCATCATGCAGCTTGCACTAAACAGATTCACAAGTAAATAAATAACAAATTTTTTAAAGTTTTTGTGATAGTTGTGTGCTTTTGCTAGAGAGAGATAGAGAGAGAGCAAGTAAGAAATCGCACCCCAGGGTAATGGCCACACTGCAATTCCCTCTCCTCCTTTTTCCCCTGGAGACCCTGGGTACACGTGCACACTTGCCCGGAGTGATCTTCAAGGTGTCAGGTCTGGGACTTGAATCTTGGTTGGCCACGCGGGAGATCCAGTGCCTCAACCATCATACCAACTACTGGTCCCAATAATGGTTAAAAATTTTAAAATTTGAGAAATGTGTTGAAAAAAAAAATCAAGACTTTGGATTGGGAAAACTGCTTTGTCTAAATGATTCCAGGAAGACTAATGCTTATAATCCAGTCTTTAAAATACCTGTAGAGAATTATTAAATAATCAAAATGACCGACTTGAATTTATTCATTCATTCAATATGTACTAACTGAATTTCTACAATAAGTCTGGCACAGTCTCAGGCACTGCAGATACAATGGTAAACAAATCTCACACCATTCCTGCCATCATGCAGCTAGCACTAAACAGATTCACAAGTAAATAAATAACAAACTTTTTAAAGTTTTTGTGATAGTTGTGTGCTTTTGCTAGAGAGAGATAGAGAGAGAGCAAGTAAGAAATCGCACCCCAGGGTAATGGCCACACTGCAATTCCCTCTCCTCCTTTTTCCCCTGGAGACCCTGGGTACACGTGCACACTTGCCCGGAGTGATCTTCAAGGTGTCAGGTCTGGGACTTGAATCTTGGTTGGCCACGCGGGAGATCCAGTGCCTCAACCATCATACCAACTACTGGTCCCAATAATGGTTAAAAATTTTAAAATTAGGATAGGAGAAAAAGTCCTAGAAGAATGATTAGCTATTATTTTTTAAAGAGTTCATAAACTTCATAAATATAAACTTAGCATCTCCTCATAGTCTATGGAATAGAATCTTTGAGAACTAGCAAAATATATATAAATTAAATAGATGAAAATATGTGGAAAAGAAAGTTATTTATTCCTTTTGAGAAAATGTTGACATTTTCTGAAAATGGAGAATTTTGAAGGTATTTTCAGTCAGTAGCTAAAATATTTTCTTTAAAACTCTCACTTAGGTTAGCCTTCATATTGACCAATATCTGAATTCTCAGGTTTCCTTGGATTTTTTTCAACTAATTATTGGATTGTCAAGAAGGTCGTGATGCATTTTTGCACAGAAAACAGAAAAATACATCATGACTTTCTCAACAACCTAATATTTTTGCACATGAGTTGATGAACAATAATAGCCACTTTGTAATGAGTATATCATAATGTTCCAAAGTCATTGTTAAGTCCTGTACAAAGACTGTCTCATTAATTATTACACTACTCTTGTACGATAGATATTATTTCCCCCATTGTGTGAAGAGAAAATTAAAATTACGGCAGCTAAGCCACTTTTTTAACATCATGCTGCAATAAATACTTAGCAGACCTGAGATTTCAATGTGCTCAATATCTGATTTTAAATATTATACTATATCATCAACCTGGTGTTATTTTACTAGCCTAGATTATTTTCCTAATTAATTATGTACATTTTTAAAAGTAATTCTTTTTTCCCAGTGCTAGAAAATTAATATTGACACTTCATCTTAAAGTTCATACATGGTAAAATGAAGCTAGGAATTAAGAAGGAGGATGATTATAAAATTTAAACCAGAAAAACAAATACTAGATGAAAATTAAAGAATAAAACCTCAAAAAAGCAAAAATTAGAAAGAGACAAGTGAAACATGACAGGAGAAGCAGTCTAAGAACCAAATTCAAATCTTGAAATGATTATCCTTCTGCAATACAGAAATGAGCAGGCATTGAAGAAGTAAATAATGAGGATAAGAAATAGGAATATAAACATGATCTATTTGACATATGTTTATTACTATATTCATTACCTATGCATTATCTAATAATTATAAGTAATATAATGTGTGTGTATGTGCATGTGGTGTGTGTGCTCACTATGTGTATGTGTGTATGTGTGTGAAATTAAAATAATATATTCTGGGGCCAACAGGTGGCATGGTGCTTAAGGAACTGGACTCCCTCATAGCCTACTGTGGTTTGAGTCCTGGAACTGGCAGCTTGGTTTTTCACTCTGTCCCCATCTCTCGTAGCTCTCTCCAGTGAGGACATGGGCTCTAGAGCAAATTTAAAATAATAGTAATAAATAAAATTAAATATTAAATTAAAAAGCATGTCTTTCCTGGTCTCATACTATATGAGGTATATGCTGCCAATGTGTTAGGAAAGTGACAGGCCACAGTGATCACTCATGTGGGAGCCTGATGAAGTGTCAACAAGAAAGAGATAATGCAACATCGAGCCCAGGTACATCACGTGCTTTCAGACCGTAGTTTTTATACTGCTTACTGTACACTTTGTCAAAGGGACAACATAATTTACCAGAAAATGCACTTAACCAAGAGTAAACAGATGAGAATTCCAAAGCTATCCCTACCCTCACCTAGTTTAAGGTACTTGAATAGCTTTCTTGAGCAGTATATAAAACAAATACTCTGGGGTACATATTACTTCATGTTTAAAATATATATTTGTATGCATGTCTATGGATATATCTCCAATAATTGAGTTTCTTAAAAATTACCAAAAAAGAGATAAGAGGTTAAATGCTAAGTAGTTTTTTTTTTCCAGTGCAGGGAAATAAGCCCCTACAAGGAATTATATTTAGTGAATGCACTTGGTTATAATTCTATTGCACCTTGTAAAAAGATTTCATTTAAATCATGATGAAAGCTTATGAGGAATGTGGAAGAAATTAAATGAATACAGACCAGAAACTCCTGAAAAAGCTTATTAAGAGGCCAGGGTGCTAAAGGAAATAGGAATATAATTGAAGAACTCTTAATGTACATTTTATGAGCACATTTGTTCCTGCAGAGGCTCATAAAGCAGAAAAGTAGCCAACACAGTTTCTTTATTTCTGCAAAACGGAAAGGATCCAAATACACATTGGGCTATTACTATCTAATTTAATGACTACTGTGGCAAATGTCATAGAAACAATTTAAAAGGATCAAGTGGAATACATTTCATATCTTGATTAAGGCAAATACTAGATATTTCAGAAAACTCATCACTCTTCTTTGAAAATGCTCTCTATATTTCCAGTGCAAGATGATCAGGTCATATTACCCCTCCCAAAATGTCTTTGACAATTTCAAAATCTGAAGAAAATGTTGAGCATTAAGAATAACAGATATAAAATGAAACATTCATTTTCAATGTATTCAACAATAACTTAACCTTAGTTTGGGAAAACATGGAAGATTTTTCTTGGAAAAGTTGTTATCTTATATCATAAGCCTCCCTGAGAACTTGACCATCAGATAAGTAAATGTTTATGGTACTTAAAAAATGGTATAAAAGAAGTCATATTATTTTGAAACGTTAGAATAACATTTACATAGTTATCAACGAAGTAAATACAGTAGGATACATCATATTTATATTATTGAAAAGACAAGTGGGATGTTTAGTTCTCTTTTTTCTCTTTTAATTACAGAGAATGGAGATAAAATATTGGGGGGGGGTGTGCTAAGAGGAGGCCTGTTTACTACATTGTACTTGTACTGTAGTACATTAAAAAGACTTAATGATTTTTGGGACCAGCAGTTGGCATAATGGCTATGTCACTGGACTCCCATGTAGTCAGCTGCGGCTGGAGTCCCGGACCTGGTGGCTTAAACTCATACCCGGCACGTGTGTGTGCATGCCCAGGAACCTTAGAGGAGAATGGAGGAGAAGAGATTTTGGCATGGCATGATTTCTCATTTTCTCTCTCTCTGTCTCTGTCTTTCTGTCGAGTGCACGCACCCTATAGCAAAAACCTCTCAAAAAAAAGACTTAATGATTTTCAATTCCAATGAAAGTTTTCTTTTAAAAACTCAAGGATATTCATATCATTAAACAGCTTGAACTTAAATATACATACTTCAGAAAATCATATATTAGACATAATCTCTACTACGATTGGCAAAGCAAAAATATATTTTAAAGAAAAACAGCATTTTAGGAATACAGGAGATATTGCTTATAATTTTATTCTATGTATTATTCAAACTTATTACAGGAAAATATATCAATTTATGTTTATGATGACTTCTGACCACCCAAGAACCAACTGGCAAAGCAAAGCATTAAAAAATTCACTCTTCAATTCCATCTTTAAAAAAAAAAAAGGAAATAAAAAGGACTTAAAGGTAATTTGGCCATTTCTTCCACAGGGCGTTTGTAATAGAAGAGCAAATTTTTACTAACTAAAGATCTGACTGTAGAAAATTTATTCTTTGATTTCAAGTAAATATAAATGTCCTTGATGAATTTGGCAAATAGGCAGTATTGGCTGTATTTTCTTTCCGTAACAAGACCTCACAGGCCACATGATAACAGAAGAGACATCTAAATTGGCATTTTAAGAAATATCTAAGAGACATGCTAAGTTTCCTTGGAAGAAATTTCTCTCTTAAATAAAACCATAAACCTAAGAGGTAATCACCTGGGGTAGGCTAAGTAGTGACTCCTCAAAAATGTTCACATTCTAATCCATGGAACGGGAGAACACATTACTTTACATGACAAAAGGGGCTTTGTGGGTGTGACCTTGAGTTAGAGAGATAATCTCAGATTTTCTGGGTAGGATACCTGTCCTTCAAAGGAGAAAGAATAAGAATGAAAAATAGGATTAAGTGGTCAGCTAGTAGTGTGGTAGGTAAGGTGGCTAGATTCCATATGGCCAACTGTTCTAGTCCCTGATCCAGTGGCTTGAGAGACATGCTGGACATGTGTGCATATGTACCCAAAATCCTGAGAGAGGGGACAGATGATTGTGGCTTGGCCATCCTTTCCTGGGGGCAGGAGGGGGCTTTTTCACTTAACATTCATTTTCAATGTATTCAACAATAACTTAACCTTAGTTTGGGAAAACATGGAAGATTTTTCTTGGAAAAGTTGTTATCTTAGCTCATAAGCCTCCCTGAGAACTTGACCATCAGATAAGTAAATGTTTATGGTACTTAAAAAATGGTATAAAAGAAGTCATATTATTTTGAAACGTTAGAATAACATTTACATAGTTATCAACGAAGTAAATACAGTAGGATACATCATATTTATATTATTGAAAAGACAAGTGGGATGTTTAGTTCTCTTTTTTCTCTTTTAATTACAGAGAATGGAGATAAAATATTGGGGGGGGGTGTGCTAAGAGGAGGCCTGTTTACTACATTGTACTTGTACTGTAGTACATTAAAAAAGACTTAATGATTTTTGGGACCAGCAGTTGGCATAATGGCTATGTCACTGGACTCCCATGTAGTCAGCTGCGGCTGGAGTCCCGGACCTGGTGGCTTAAACTCATACCCGGCAGGTGTGTGTGCATGCCCAGGAACCTTAGAGGAGAATGGAGGAGAAGAGATTTTGGCATGGCATGATTTCTCATTTTCTCTCTCTCTGTCTCTGTCTTTCTGTCGAGTGCACGCACCCTATAGCAAAAACCTCTCAAAAAAAAGACTTAATGATTTTCAATTCCAATGAAAGTTTTCTTTTAAAAACTCAAGGATATTCATATCATTAAACAGCTTGAACTTAAATATACATACTTCAGAAAATCATATATTAGACATAATCTCTACTACGATTGGCAAAGCAAAAATATATTTTAAAGAAAAACAGCATTTTAGGAATACAGGAGATATTGCTTATAATTTTATTCTATGTATTATTCAAACTTATTACAGGAAAATATATCAATTTATGTTTATGATGACTTCTGACCACCCAAGAACCAACTGGCAAAGCAAAGCATTAAAAAATTCACTCTTCAATTCCATCTTTAAAAAAAAAAAAGGAAATAAAAAGGACTTAAAGGTAATTTGGCCATTTCTTCCACAGGGCGTTTGTAATAGAAGAGCAAATTTTTACTAACTAAAGATCTGACTGTAGAAAATTTATTCTTCGATTTCAAGTAAATATAAATGTCCTTGATGAATTTGGCAAATAGGCAGTATTGGCTGTATTTTCTTTCCGTAACAAGACCTCACAGGCCACATGATAACAGAAGAGACATCTAAATTGGCATTTTAAGAAATATCTAAGAGACATGCTAAGTTTCCTTGGAAGAAATTTCTCTCTTAAATAAAACCATAAACCTAAGAGGTAATCACCTGGGGTAGGCTAAGTAGTGACTCCTCAAAAATGTTCACATTCTAATCCATGGAACGGGAGAACACATTACTTTACATGACAAAAGGGGCTTTGTGGGTGTGACCTTGAGTTAGAGAGATAATCTCAGATTTTCTGGGTAGGATACCTGTCCTTCAAAGGAGAAAGAATAAGAATGAAAAATAGGATTAAGTGGTCAGCTAGTAGTGTGGTAGGTAAGGTGGCTAGATTCCATATGGCCAACTGTTCTAGTCCCTGATCCAGTGGCTTGAGAGACATGCTGGACATGTGTGCATATGTACCCAAAATCCTGAGAGAGGGGACAGATGATTGTGGCTTGGCCATCCTTTCCTGGGGGCAGGAGGGGGCTTTTTCACTTTCTCAATCTCTTTCTTTCTTTCTTTCTTTCTCTCTCTCTCTCTCTCTCTCTCTCTCTCTTTCTTTCTTTCTTTCTTTCTTTCTTTTTTAGAGAGGTTTATGCTGTAGGGCATGTGCGCTCGCCAGAAAGACAGAGAGAGACAGAGAGACAGAAAGTGAGAAATCATCCCTCGGGAGGATGGCCACGCTGCAGTCCCTTTTCCTCCATCTTCCTCTCGGGATCTTGGGCACACACGCACATGCACCCCGTGTCAGTTTAAGCCACCGGGTCCGAGACTTGAACCACGGTCGAATACATGGGAGTGCAGTCACATAGCCATTATACCAACTGCTGATCCCTCAATCTCTTTTTCTGTCTTCTCCAACAAGCACACATGCCCTATTAACAAAAATAAATAAATAAACAACTAAATAAATAAATAAATAAATAAAAATAAAAGAGATTAAGAAATAAGCAGAGATAGGAGCCAAGGAAAATGGACAGTCCTTAGAAGCTGGAAAAGGCAAGGAATAAATGGTCCTCCAGAGCTTGCAAAAGGCACACAGTCCTTCTGACCAATTTTAGACTTCTGGCCTAGAAAAGATAAGATAATAAATTTGTGACTGGCCCTCTAGCACAGTTGTTAAATGCTACGCATAGAAAGCTGGATATCTTATGGCCGTTGTGGTTCAAATTCCAGCACTAGAGGTTTGAGAAACATTCTGAGTTTATGTGTATGCCCAAAATATCCTGACATGATGGAGAAACAGAGGTAGAAGGATACAGCATAACCATGTCCCATTGGGGGATGCTATCTCTCTCTCTCTCTCCTTCCTTCCCTCTCTATCTCCACAGTGAGCATGTGCTTAGCCTCTGGCAAAAAAAAAAAAAAAAAAGATAGTAAATTTGTATTGTTTTAATCCACTAGGTATGTGTTTGTTACAGAACCAATTATAAACTAAAGCAACAAGTACGTGGTCAGCTTGGGGCCAGCAGATGACATAGTGATTATGTCACCAGCTCCTGCATGGATGACCACGGTTCATGTCTTAGACCCAGAGGCTTGAAACTCCCACCAGGCACATGTGCTTGTCTGCCCAAGACCCAGGAGGAGAATGGAGGAGAAGGGATTACAGTATGGCCATCTCCCTTTTGGGGTGATTTCTGACTTTCCCTCTCTGTCTGTCTCATTCTCTCTTTCTGGCATGCCCTATGACAAAATCATCCTCTAAAAAATTTATGTGGCCAGCTAAACCATAATTGGTTTAGCTAACTCAGATCCTGACTCCTTAGATCCAAGTTCACAGTTTGCTTATGCCTAAGACATTCTTGCATATTTATCTATACCATCCAAGAGAACTACAGCTAAATAGGTAAATTATAAACACAATAATTTTATGATTAAAATAATAAATGCCTATTAATTTGTTCTGAGCTTACAACCACTGAAGTCAAAAGGCACCTTTGTATGAATGTCATATTATACTGTGGTTTCTCTTCAGATGACAAAAATCTTTTGCTCTTTGATTTAGTGAGTCACATGAAAACAGCTGGAAAGAGTATTTTATTTAATTTCATTCAAATTTAGGGAATATCTCATCATCACACTTTTTGATTTCTTGACTTTGTTGTATTTAAGAAGTTAATATGTTCACAAGTTAACATTTTTAAAATTTGGTGAATTTTTTATTTTCAAATATTGGGTTGTTGGAAATGCCTGATGCATTTTTGCATAGGAAAACATAGAAAAAAAGTCATGATTTTTCTGACAACCCAATACAATATACAAATCACCAACTGTTAAGCACTGTCAGGCTCAGTCACTGCCTTAATTATGTTGAAGAATAGGAAGCACCAATGAGAGATTAAATCTTATTATAGTAGAGATAATTTAGGAAATCATATGTTGTTAAAGATTTATTTTTTAAATATTTATTTAATTTTATTTATTCATTAATTTATTTTAAATTTACCAGAGAGAATCAGAGACAGAAAGAGAGGGGGGAAATGAAAGAGCAAGTCACCAAGTCTAGGACTCGAACTGTGGTCAGCTATGTGGGAGTGTTCAGTGCTTTAACCACCATGCTACCTGCTGGTCCCATGTTGTTAAAAATTCAAACAAATAAATTGAACAAAAATGTTATCTGCAGGTAGAATTCCCTATACTGAACCCAGAGATCAATGGAATATGGTCTTTTTCTTTTCTCTCTTTCTTCTTCTTTTTTAGCACAGGAAACTCTTGAAAAACAAACTAGAATATCTACTAGAAGCATTAATTGTTGGAGTTACTCCAAGGAATGCTTATGTAGCAGGTGGAATATAGAAATTGTAGGAGCTGTGATTACCAAAAATCATGGCACAAAAGGAACCACTCCTGTTCTAACTTGTCCGAGTTCTAACCAGAAGGGACCTCTCCCACTTAAGAAGCTCTGTCCCACTGCACTCATGAGACTCCTAAAATACACAGATTAATTAGGCCCCAGTTAAGATGGACTATTTTATCTGCCATAGGTTGTTAGACAAAAGAGCTTTTGTCTTATAAATGTTAAGCATTCTGCAACTTAAGCATAAATGCATGTGGAGTTGTTTTGCACATGTGTAAATTTCTTCAAGGTCTGGTTCTTATCAAAAGAAAGAATGACTAGGAAAGTATTACTTTAAATACAAATCCATGACAAAAAATGATTTTCTTGAACATTTTTTAAATATAATTCTAAGAATCAACAAGGCATCAGACCTCCCCAATTTTTATGCAAATTAATCATGTGTAAATTATGCATGATTCAACAAAACTATGATAGTCGAACACTTCAATTATAAACATATTTTTTTAATCTTTGAGTCAATTATAAACTCAAAGAAATTACATGAACAGTATTATTATACAGCTCTCAGATATATTTTAGGCATATTCTTCTCAAATTTATCTACTAAATTAATGAAAATACTAGCTATAGTAGTATTAAAGAAAGCTGGTATATAAAATTAGATATGTAGTCATTAGTTTTTATGCTGTTTGTTTAACCAAATATGTATCTATTCTTTCAACATGAAAGAAAATCTAAAATAAAGTTTTAAAGTATAACTATATGATAAAGAAGAACAGTAAAAACAACCACAGGAAGCTTGCATTAACTAGGCAATCAGTTAATAAATCCTACATACTAATAAGGATTGCTAACCTTAAAAAAATACTCCAAAGCTACATTTTCCAACATGTCACCGGGATGTCACATTCCTGTTTTTGGGGGTTAACTAGACTGATTTGTTCTGCTTTCAGACACAAGCAGAAAATGTCAAGATTCCAATTCAACAAACCACAAATAATTATCAGCTTGCACGTGCACACACATTTATTTGGGGGTGTGTCTGTGTGTGTGCATGCACATACATTCACACATACACATACACCATACTCAGAGACAGAGGAGTTTTTTTTCTAGATGAACTCCAGAAAACACAGCTTCAGAATGATTGATTTCAGATACTAATTGCTGTTCTGCAGATATCATCCTCTTCTTGGTCCAGACAGTTATGATAGAAGAGGTGCTACTTCTATAATCAATTTTGGCATGAGGGATGCTGCTGCTGGTAGATGATGTGGAAAAATATGGACCAGACATTTCATCCATAATTGATTACAAACCTAATGTATTATTCCAAAAACCACAATTCTAGTCACAGCTCATTCTTGTTAAACTATTTTTTCCTGTTGCTGTTGTGCTTTTTATAGAGCATTTCCATGAATTTCTAGAATCAGACTATTAAATTAAGACAAAGGTCTCTTACAATAATTAAAGAAACTGAATGCGCTAGACTTTACATACTGCCTTGAAATATCAAAATTGATAACATGCACACAAATATTCCATTCTGCATCTGAAGATTTTGAATATTAAAGAGAAAATCAAGTTTTACTCTGAAGCACATAATCACTTCTTTTCTCCTTCATAAATACAGATACATTTAACCTTGGAGAGCAATAGGTGAATGAGTCTTGCATTTGGGCAGTTTAAATTAACAGAATAAAATTTGTATTTTAAATATGCATATATATATAATATCTAACAGTATTAATTTATTAATATTTTGCAGTCATAACCTGAACATATATTAAATCAATTTATATTGTATATAACCCATTATCTAATACCTCTAGGTAACCTGACACTTCTAAGATGTTCCTGTGCACAGAAATATATTGTTCTTCCTTTTCATTAACCAAAGGTGGTCAAACTCTTACCAATGACTATGTGCCAGAAACAGTAAAATGTATTCAGAAAATAGTTCTTGAAAAAACTGGTGGTTATTGATTAAAATAGATACTATCTCAATTTGCCTGACTGCATAAATATATACTATTTCATTTTTCCAGAGGAGGTGGTGGTTTTCATTTATTCAATAAATATTTACTAAGTGTGCACTATTTTCAAGGCAATCTGCCAGTGACTGAGAATTACAGCATTGTCTAAATACACGCATTGATTTGGAGACTTGCAAGGAATTAAGACCCATACTCTCATGACTCTGTCATTACAGAGAACAGGGTGAAAAAAAAAGGACAGGACTTCAGGAAATGAAGCTTTGGAAAGGAGAGAAGACTAAATTGATACCTGAATGATAAGCAAGTAACAGCCAGGTGTAGAACACATCCTAGTGGAAGTTAAAATGACTGTGCCAGCAGAGGAAAGAGCAGATGCAAATGTCTAGAGGTGAGAATATGTGACACATGTATTGGGTGGAAACAGAGGTACTTGAGTTTGGATGGAATACACAGTGGACAAGAGAAACTAATGAAACCTAACTTGGGCCAGCCACAAGAGCATGCACTGGAGGCTGCTCAATGGTGGGCTGCAGCCACATGGGAGGCAGG
>NW_006207985.1:644176-664942 GCF_000334495.1 Tupaia belangeri chinensis
AGTTCTAACCAGAAGGGACCTCTCCCACTTAAGAAGCTCTGTCCCACTGCTCTCATGAGACTCCTAAAATACACAGATTAATTAGGCCCCAGTTAAGATGGACTATTTTATCTGCCATAGGTTGTTAGACAAAAGAGCTTTTGTCTTATAAAGCATTCTGCAACTTAAGCATAAATGCATGTGGAGTTGTTTTGCACATGTGTAAATTTCTTCAAGGTCTGGTTCTTATCAAAAGAAAGAATGACTAGGAAAGTATTACTTTAAATACAAATCCATGACAAAAAATGATTTTCTTGAACATTTTTTAAATATAATTCTAAGAATCAACAAGGCATCAGACCTCCCCAATTTTTATGCAAATTAATCATGTGTAAATTATGCATGATTCAACAAAACTATGATAGTCGAACACTTCAATTATAAACATATTTTTTTAATCTTTGAGTCAATTATAAACTCAAAGAAATTACATGAACAGTATTATTATACAGCTCTCAGATATATTTTAGGCATATTCTTCTCAAATTTATCTACTAAATTAATGAAAATACTAGCTATAGTAGTATTAAAGAAAGCTGGTATATAAAATTAGATATGTAGTCATTAGTTTTTATGCTGTTTGTTTAACCAAATATGTATCTATTCTTTCAACATGAAAGAAAATCTAAAATAAAGTTTTAAAGTATAACTATATGATAAAGAAGAACAGTAAAAACAACCAAAGGAAGCTTGCATTAACTAGGCAATCAGTTAATAAATCCTACATACTAATAAGGATTGCTAACCTTAAAAAAATACTCCAAAGCTACATTTTCCAACATGTCACCGGGATGTCACATTCCTGTTTTTGGGGGTTAACTAGACTGATTTGTTCTGCTTTCAGACACAAGCAGAAAATGTCAAGATTCCAATTCAACAAACCACAAATAATTATCAGCTTGCACGTGCACACACATTTATTTGGGGGTGTGTCTGTGTGTGTGCATGCACATACATTCACACATACACATACACCATACTCAGAGACAGAGGAGTTTTTTTTCTAGATGAACTCCAGAAAACACAGCTTCAGAATGATTGATTTCAGATACTAATTGCTGTTCTGCAGATATCATCCTCTTCTTGGTCCAGACAGTTATGACAGAAGAGGTGCTACTTCTATAATCAATTTTGGCATGAGGGATGCTGCTGCTGGTAGATGATGTGGAAAAATATGGACCAGACATTTCATCCATAATTGATTACAAACCTAATGTATTATTCCAAAAACCACAATTCTAGTCACAGCTCATTCTTGTTAAACTATTTTTTCCTGTTGCTGTTGTGCTTTTTATAGAGCATTTCCATGAATTTCTAGAATCAGACTATTAAATTAAGACAAAGGTCTCTTATAATAATTAAAGAAACTGAATGCGCTAGACTTTACATACTGCCTTGAAATATCAAAATTGATAACATGCACACAAATATTCCATTCTGCATCTGAAGATTTTGAATATTAAAGAGAAAATCAAGTTTTACTCTGAAGCACATAATCACTTCTTTTCTCCTTCATAAATACAGATACATTTAACCTTGGAGAGCAATAGGTGAATGAGTCTTGCATTTGGGCAGTTTAAATTAACAGAATAAAATTTGTATTTTAAATATGCATATATATATAATATCTAACAGTATTAATTTATTAATATTTTGTAGTCATAACCTGAACATATATTAAATCAATTTATATTGTATATAACCCATTATCTAATACCTCTAGGTAACCTGACACTTCTAAGATGTTCCTGTGCACAGAAATATATTGTTCTTCCTTTTCATTAACCAAAGGTGGTCAAACTCTTACCAATGACTATGTGCCAGAAACAGTAAAATGTATTCAGAAAATAGTTCTTGAAAAAACTGGTGGTTATTGATTAAAATAGATACTATCTCAATTTGCCTGACTGCATAAATATATACTATTTCATTTTTCCAGAGGAGGTGGTGGTTTTCATTTATTCAATAAATATTTACTAAGTGTGCACTATTTTCAAGGCAATCTGCCAGTGACTGAGAATTACAGCATTGTCTAAATACACGCATTGATTTGGAGACTTGCAAGGAATTAAGACCCATACTCTCATGACTCTGTCATTACAGAGAACAGGGTGAAAAAAAAAGGACAGGACTTCAGGAAATGAAGCTTTGGAAAGGAGAGAAGACTAAATTGATACCTGAATGATAAGCAAGTAACAGCCAGGTGTAGAACACATCCTAGTGGAAGTTAAAATGACTGTGCCAGCAGAGGAAAGAGCAGATGCAAATGTCTAGAGGTGAGAATATGTGACACATGTATTGGGTGGAAACAGAGGTACTTGAGTTTGGATGGAATACACAGTGGACAAGAGAAACTAATGAAACCTAACTTGGGCCAGCCACAAGAGCATGCACTGGAGGCTGCTCAATGGTGGGCTGCAGCCACATGGGAGCTAGGTTCAGTTCCCAGTCCACACTGAAAAACAGCTGGTATGGGGCAAAATCTGCAGCCTCAGCTACTTGGGAGGCTGAGGCAGTATGATCATGACATCGCAAGACCATGTTTAAAATACCACACACACACATACACACACACACACACACATACACACACACTCACCACCACCAAAAAAAGAAGAAAAAAAAAAAAAACTCAGACATGAGCAAGCGCTAGATCTTCATGATCATAGGATGAATATTTAAAAATTTAGAAATCGTTATATTAGCCATAAAGACTAAGTATTCTTTTATTAGAGGATTATTACAGCAATTTTATTTACACCCTTGTGTGGCAAAGGGAGTGAAAACAGGTCCGGCCCAGAAAGTACAGAAATTGTTGCTGAGATCTGGTTCTCTCTGACGGCCTTTCAATAAGTTACCAGGCTGGCAACTCTAGGAAGTAAAGGCGTGATGATATCCATCTGTAATTAAGATACCTGGAATTTATAGATTTTCCGTAAAAATAAACGTAAAAAATAAATAAAAACTGTTGTCATTCTTTTATTCTTTTTTAACACTTTGTTCCTTTGTACAGAGAAAGATGTAAAGACAGAGACAGCAAGACTGAGTGATAGTGAGGGGAGAGACAAGAATCCCTAACAGGCTCCCCTTACCACCACCCACCCCAGCTTCAGCCAGCCAGGATCAAGGGCACATGCACCTGGTGTGTACAAGGACATCTTAGGATGCAAACTCAGGACATGCCCAGGTGTATCCTGCATGCAGAATGTTGCATTACACCTGGGCCATCATTGGCCTCATCTTTTTTTATTCTTTACTGTACTTACATCTTTTCTTGTAATCAGTTATAATCTTTTCTTTAAAGAATTATTTATTTTTATTTATAATTATAATTATTTTCTAATTTGACCAGAGAGAGGCAGAGAGAGAAAGTGAAAAAGCAAGCAACCAGGTTCTGGACTCGAATCACGATTGGCCATGGGGGAGTCCAGTGCCTTTACCACCACCATACCACTTCCAGCCCCAGTTAGAGTCTTTGGATAATCCTGACTCGTCAATTGTACTTTGAAAATTATATTCTATTAAAAGGATATTCAGAAAGTAACAAGAATTTCATATTAAAACTTATATTTCTTATAAGAAATAAAATAAGGAAATAGAGATGATAAATATATTTATATTTATATAGAAGATTGAAGCCTTTATGCATATAACTGTGTTTATTTGTGTAAATCCATGTACCTATTATTTCTATCATCTATCTATCTCAAATTCTAGGCTCAGTCTGAGTACCTAAAATCTACATAATTTCATTGTTTATGTTATAAAGAATAACAATTTAAACTATTATATTTAAATTTCATATATTTTTGCACATTTTGTAATGATGTTAATGTTATTAAATCTTATAGAACATGTTTCTGATAACCCTTTTTACCAAAAAACAAGCATTTATTCAATTTTAAGTGAATTCTAGGCTTATTTGGGCAGTATTCAGGGACTATCAGTGTGTGTGTATGTGTGTGTGTGTGTATGTATGTGTGTGTGTATGTGTAAAATTTCCAACAAAAAATTACTGAAAGAAGAAAATTGGACCAAAAGTATCTGAAGACATTACTGTAGTGATATTCTTCCAAAGTAGAATTTAGAAGCACTAGAATAGCTCCGTAGGCATCCTAATATTATTGCACTACCCAAATGTATAATCAAGGACATTTTTTCAACAGGGTATATGCCTATGGCATTGCTACTTTGTTGTTGTCATTAATATTTTTAAAGGTTCTTGAATGATGATATGGGATCTTAAAAAAAATAGAAAATAAATCAACAGCTCCAAGCATCCTAACTGTAGGATAGGCTACAATAGTGAACACCAATTCCTGCACAACCTTGTGTAATAGATCTTATGAGTAGAGCAGGCATTCACATTCTTTTTATGTATGCCTCTCCTTCATTTATATATGTATTTATTTGTATCCTGGCCCATCTATTTCTTTAGCCCTTATAATTTCCAAAAGAGGTTGATATACTTTATAGAAATCCATTTAGTTCAGCAAGATAAAGTGTAAATAGAAGAAAATTGACAGCAAGCAGATTGATTTTTTGTTGCAATGGCAACAGTAAACTCCATGTTCCAAGCCTGGATCCTTGAGTTCTTCTAAGAATAAAGTTTTTTCATCCAATTATGGATTGAACCAATTAAATACACTTCCCCCTGGGAATTCTACATTTTAAGAGCACGATAATAAAATCCAGGCCACGGATCTCACATTTCCCGAGCTTTACTTCACTATTTGTGTTTTTAATAATTATATATACATATATTTCAAAACTTTATTTTCAAGAGGTGATCTTGTTATTCTTCACCTCTAAAGTCAACAACTTTAAAGAATTATTCTCAATTGTTCAACCAGATGGCATTACAACTGTCCTTTTCACATTAGGTATAATGAAGCTAGTCAAAAATATCTGTCTTTCAGAGTAAAATCATAAACAAGAAAAATAATTATCTTTTTTATCCTACTCAATAAATGCATATTAATAAAACATTTTCTGATAACTTAGAAAAAAGTGAAAAATCATGATGATGTTGAGTAGGAGCATTTCTGGAGGAGATTTTGAATTGGTTTTGAAAACAAAATAAACCACATGTTTTCTATAATTTCCTCTTGAAAAATTAGTATCAAGGATTATTTCCGGGACCAACAGTTAGCGTAATGGCTATGTCACTGGACTCCCACGTAGTCGACCGTGGTTCAAGTCCCGGACCCGATGGCTTAAAACTCATGCCGGGTGCGTGTGCATGCATGCCCAAGATCCCGAGAGGAGAATGGAGGAGAAGAGATTACAGCATGGCCATCCCCCTTGGGGGTGATTTCTCACTTTCTATCTCTCTGTCTCTTTCTGTCTGTCTGGCGAGCGCACGTACCTTATAGCAAAAACCTGTCCAAAAAAAAAAAAAGAAGGATTATTTCCAAGAAAAAAAAAAGTTATCTTTCACCTTAAACTTTCTCCACCCCAAACAATGCCATGAGCTCCATAATGTTTTGGTCAATGACAGTCTCTACATAGGACAGTACTTCTATTAGATTATAATGGAGCTAAAAATTCCTACTGATAGGGCCAACAGGTGGTGTAATGCTTAAGGTGCTGGACTCTCACACAGTCGACTGTGGTTCATATCCCAACCTGGAGGCTTGAAAATCATTCCAGGTGTATGTGCATGTGTGCCCAAAGATCCCTGAAGGAGAATGGAAGAGAAGGGACTGAATAGTGGCCATCTCCCCAGAAGGTGGTTTTTCACTTTCCCTTTCATTGTCTCTTATGGTCTCTTTCCAGCAAGCAAATGTCCTATGGCTAAAATCGAAAAAAAAAAAAAAAGAAAAGATTCCTACTGATAGTAATGTAGCTGTAGTAATAAGGTACGTAGTGCAGACCATTACTCCCATGTTTGTGGTGCTGCTGGTATTAATAAACGCCAGTCATATCAACATACATCACATACATTCGTCACAGTGTGTAATATTTGATGATGATAATAAATGATGATGGTATTGGTTTATGTATTTACTATACTATACATTTATCCTTATTTTAGAGTGTACTCCTAGGAGTCATGGTCGTTGATGGTGGTTGAGTTGCTGGACTCCCGTATAGTTGATCCCTGTTTGTGTTCTGGACCCGGCAGCTTAAAACTCATGCCAGGCGTGTTTGCATGCATGCTCAAGATACGGGCAGGAGAATGGAGGAGAAGGGGTTGTGGTGTGGCCATCCCCCCTGTGGAGTGATAGCTGGCTTTCTGTCTGTCTTCTCTCTCTGTCTCTCTGGTGAGCGCATGCACCCTATGGTAAAAACAAAACAAAACAAAACAAAACAAAAACAAAACAAAACAAAACAAACAACAAAAAACCTCTAAAAAAGAAAAAAGTGTACTCCTCCTCATTAATAAAAAAGTTTACTATAAACAAGTATGCTCTGTTACATTGGCAGCAGCCTCATATGTCTGGTGTTCACAGCCTCTCTTGATTGTATCATTTTCTCTTGTGCTTTACTCAGTCTCATGTTTTGTGCTCTTGGCCCTTCCAGGGGGACAAAATGTGGATATAATAGACAGTGCTTTCAATGATCTTGACTCTGTATAGACCTAAGTTTATGTGTATGATGCTTAGGGTTTTTTTTAAAGCTTAAAAAAGTTAAAAATTATAATAAGATAGAAATAGAAAATGACAAAGTAAGGATATAAAGAAAGAAAATGTTTTATACAGCTGCACAACATGTTTAAGATAAGTATTATTACAAAAGAATCACATTTGCAAAAAAGGGAGAATTTTGTAAAGTAGAAAAGCTACAATAAACTAAGGTTAATTTATTGTTGAAGAAAAAATGTTTAATAATTCCAGTGTAGCCTACAGAAAGTGTTTATTCATCTACAGTAGCGTGTGGTAGCTTCCTGAACCTTCAGCTCACTCAGCATGCACTCAATGACTCACCCAGAGCAACTTACAGTCCTGCAAGCTCCATTCATGTCAAATACCCTACACAGGTGTGCCACTTTTTATATTTTATACTGTAGTTTCACTGCACCTATTTTATGTTTCTATACAGAAATACAGTAACAGGTTGCAGGGATTTGTAGCCCAGGAGTAATAGGCTACACTACATAGCCTATGTGTGTAGAAGGCTATGCCATCTAAGATTTGCATTAGATCACTTTATTATGCTCACACGCAATGAGCATATGTGAAATTGCCTAAGATTACGTCACTGAGAATCTATGGTCGTCGAAAGCAACATAATACTATACCTCTACTGCCCCACCTTTATCAACAGTGTATTCAACACATTATCTCCCAGGAGCAAACTATTTTATGTACTGCCTTCTGACTACATGCACAGAAATCTGTCAGGCACTATGACTGATTAACAAAAGATGGTAATACAAGGTAACTTTCGGCAGCTCCTCTAAAATAGACTACATATGACTAACTGTAAGGTATGGGGAATAAGTACTGCTAGAAAAAGAAGGAGTTGGTATTTGAATGTCAGGAAGAATGAGTGGATCTCAGCTAGGTTGAGAAAGAAAGGGAAGAAAGAAGGCATTAAACAAAATCTAGGGAAAATGCAACATATATTTGGCAATCATTGGAGAAATCATCTCAAAACTTTATAGAAGAAGAAAAAGTTGGGAAAATGTTAATGCATTAGGTAAAATATAAAACAAAACACTGAAGACAAACTGTAACGGCATATAATATTCAGAAAATTAGTTTCCATAAATGTTGTAAAGAACATATTTTAATAATGAGCACAGAAAAAATTATTCATTTTTACCCCAAGTCTCTTTTATTCTATTAATCGGACTTTATTATTAAGTGAAATGCTTTTCTGAAATTTTATAACAAGTATTAAAACTTCCAAGTTTACACTAAACCACCCTATTGCTCCTAAAATCATTTAACTTAGGTACAAATGTGTATAAGCAAATGATAGAGCATAATGTAGTCAGATGAGCGTATGAGTTAATTTCCAATGAACCACTTTTATTCTTCCATTGTATATTTATGTATTAACTGTAAAGCATGAAAATAGAGTAAATCATTCTCGGGATTTCCACAATCTAGTTACCACATTTCCAGACAATTTGAACTCCTTAATCACGTGCTTTAAATTATAACGTATAACATTTATTAAGTGCCTATTGCATGCTATGCTAAATGCATTGCCTACATAAAGCACTCAGATCTCATAAAGCCCTTTTGAAGTCATTATTACTGAATTCTTTACTTTCGAGATGAGTTCAACTAGACCTGAGAGAAGTTAAGGGAATTGCCTAAGGTCAGTTACCGAGAAAGAGTGGATTCAGGGTTCTAATCCAAGTCACGTCCCTACTCAACAAGAATGTTATCACAGAGTTATTCTACTAAAACTACTCCAGGCACTACAAATTTATTTTTCTTGTTTAAAACTAGCTTCTCCAAACATCTGCTTGGAAAAGTGCACAATAAAACATAATTTAATTCTACAAGTGGTTGTTCAACCGTCATTGGAAAATAAATTAAAATGTAACAAGTTCGAAATGCTCATCATAAATACTGGGACAAATAAATAAAGCGACCATCAACATAATAATATTTATCTAAAAGATATCTCTCAACCTGTCATGTACACAATATTTGTAATTTTTGTTTAAGCTGATATATTCTATGAGTGAGAGAGACAGAGATGTAAAGACAGAGATGCAACATCCTGAATGAGTCCTGACGCTGAGATCCACCACCCGTCCCTGACAGCCCTGATCGTGGACACACAAATATCTGTGTACTTGGGGATTTCTCTAGACCTGAACCAGCAACTGTCCCATGTGGGTCAGCCTAGCAGAGTATTGCATGTTAGTATGTTCTCCTATTGTTAATGTAAGTATTTTCACGTTATAAAGATATTAACTTCTGCTATCATATTGAGAAATGTAATTTTTTCCCTGTATAGTGTGAATGTTCATCATTTATTCTCCATTTTACCTCTTTAATCCATCTTTTGCATAGGTAGTTTAAAATCTCCATCACAGAGTTTTTCATGATGGGGCTGACAGGTGGCGAGGTGGTTAAGTGCGCTAGACTCCCACATGACCAAACGCGGTTCCAGTCCCAGACCTGGCAGCTGGTTGTCTCACTCTACCCATCCCTCTCTCTTGCTCTTTCCTTCTCTAGTCAAATCAAAATGAATGAATAAATAAATAAAGTTAAATAAAAAATTAATTCTTTTAAAAAAAGAGTTTTTCATGAAAACTCCACTCAGTATAGTAGCCAATACTATTCAAAACCAAAGATGTAATTAAATGGTCCTAGCTATTGGAGATTTCTCTCTGAGAAAATTAATGTCCCCATATTATATGCACATTTAAACCATCATATGGATATTACCATAAATATATATCAAAGAATTAAAGGTTATTGTCATTTACTCTGCAGTCTAACCTAAGGGTACAAACTCATAAACAAAATCAAAAGTATATTACTTGCTTAACTTTTTAAAAGAGATGCACAGATAGTCAAATGAACCTCAATGTTGGGTATTATTTTCTATATTTCCTAAAAGTGTTCACAGAGATTAGCCTTATATGAAAAGAAACAAGAGCTATGGCTAAAGGTGCACTTGTCCATGGTACTCTCATGAGGTCAGAATCACATAGCTTCTTATTTATGACTGTCTGTCTGTGTTGCCTCCAGGCACTTCCTAATGAAACTCCTTGCTCCTGGTAACACATTTCAAGCTGCCAGAATGTGCAACTAAAGGAGAAATAAAATATGAATTTATTTAATGCACAGCATAAGAAGCAGGTTATCAACAAACACTCTCAACAAAATAGGTTTTGTTTTGGTTTTTATTTTCCCCAGGGGAAACACCTAAATGATAGCAGATAATTGACATTCTCAAATTTTAGTAGAAATGTATGCCACCTTTCTTTTTTTTTGGCTAAAAATATGTTGCTTTTTATGCTTGTATAACATATAGGATATGTTCTAATAGTTGCAGAATTTCATTCATGACTTTCTCTACCAGGTTTCTATTTTTGCTGTGCTTTTCTTTTCTTGGTCATATCTTTAAAGAAAGTTTGAAACGAGTCTCTAAAGTATGCACAATCAAAATCAAGAATCAAATCTAAATATCACAGTAAGTGTTATGTTACTTAGTTACCTTCCTATCAATTGTTTTTCAATGATTTTGCAGGAGAGTGTGTTCACTAAACTGATAACGTAATGCCTCTAAAGGAATAGTTTTCAATACAGGTTTTAGCTGTAGTTACTTTTTCTTGTGTGAATCCTTCCAAACAAATCTAAGTTACTATATAAAAACATTTTTGGTGATACATTTTAAGCTACTAGAGACAGCAGTGTAGTGAGATCTAAGATTAAATTAATTCAATCAAATCAAGTCAAGACTATGAAGTGACATTACAAACTTCAAAACAATATCAAATGCAAATCCGGGGGGACAGCAGTTGGGCCAGCCAGTCCCCTATAAAATACTATTAGAACATAAATTACTTTGAAAAATTGGAAAAGCAATCAGAAATAAATTTGATGCTGCTCAATTTAGATAAATGTTGAGAGGGAGAAAAAAAATCACTATGCAAATCCTAAGGGTAAATAAGTAGAATGATATCTAGCTTATCACTAAAATGGTCTGAATTTAATTCAGGATTTTAAATCCTTTTCACTCACCTTGCTTTACTCTAGGTTATTATAAAATAAAAATATGGTATAAAAATGTATCTATTCTCATCAGATCTAACTCAGAGAGGCAAAATATATTGTCTAATAGAATGGTTTAAAAATATCTACTGAATATACATGACTTCATTAAATTTGCATATAAATCTTAAAAACATAAGAGTAAGTTCTATCATGGTATATATTTTAACGTTTTTTTTCAGGCTATAAAAGGCAGTCATCTATGTTCTGTAAATAAATCTGTGTTTTCAATGTTAAGAATGCCAATCTGGGGGTCATAAAATTGGCCACATTCTTAATCTGTAATAATTTTCTGACTCAGATTACTTGCTGTTAGGTTCAATCACAAGAAACCACCCAAATTAAAAAAATTTTGACATTTGATTCAATGTAATGTATTTGCTCTCTCAAATCTGAATAAGAATCTTCTCTATTGACCCAAGTTTAAAAATAAAAAAAAGCAAGCTTTCTTAAAGCTATGGTTTACCATCTATGATTTTTACCCCCCTTTCCCAAGAGTGTTTGCCATAGAAGACTCTACTGCCTTTTGAATAATAAGCAATCTCTTCAGCATTGTCCTTGTGGCATAAATTGGCTTCCAAAAAAATCATGTGTAAATGTCACAACCCCTATAGTTTTGAATTTGACCTTATTTGGAAATAGGGTCTTGCAGATGTAAGTTTAGTTCATACTGGATTAAACTGTCCCCTAATTTTATTTTATTACAAGAAGAGTAGAGACACAGAGGCATGCGTAGGAGAACAACGTATGAAAGCAAAGGCAGAAATTTATATTCTTTGTGTTCTTCATATATAAATTAAGGAACTGCAGAGAATTGCTTGCAAATATTAGCATCTGGGAGAGAAGCATAAATAAGATTCTCTCATATTCCTAAGAAGACATCAATCCTGATCAAAACTTAATTGTAGACTTATGTCCTTAAGAACTGGGAGAGAACAAATTTCTACTATTTTATACTAACAAGTTTGTAGTAATTTGCTATAACAGTCCAAAGAACTCATAATTGCCAAGGGCACCTCACCTGGGGTTCCCAAAGCTACCACAGTTGACTTCCTTGTAGACACTGCCCCTCTCGCACCTGAAGCTGCAAGAACAGCGTAGTATCTCCCTGCACTTGATAATTCTAAGTATATTCCTCATGCCCTCAACATATGGAAACCATGCCACCTTCTACTAGTTAAATTATGCTACTATAGTTTGAATATGTCTCCCCGAAACTCAGATGTTGAGCTATTTTCTCAGGACTAAGAAGGTGAGTTCTTCCCTTTCTCTCTCTCCCACTCTGGTCAAATTAAAAAATAATAATAACAAATGGAAATAAATGAGTAAATAAATCTTAAAAAAAAAAAGAGAGAAAAGAAGGTGAGTTCTTAACTTGACTATTATGTCAAAGTGTGTGGCTTCTGGGAAGCCGTTAGGGTTAAGACCAGTAGGGCGAGACCACCACAGCTGAGTTCTGGTGGTTTGTAAGCAGAGAAAATGAGCCAGACCAACACATGGAATGCAGACCACACTCTCCTGTGTCCCTGCATGCTGCGATGCAGCTTGAAGAATCCTATCATGGAGGGCCCTTGGACCACAGCTTTCTCAACTACGAGCTGAATAAACCTCTATCTTTATAAATCATCCAGTCCCAGGTATTTTCCTATTAGTGGAAACCATGCCACCTTCTACTAGTTAAATTATGCTACTATAGTTTGAATATGTCTCCCCGAAACTCAGATGTTGAGCTATTTTCTCAGGACTAAGAAGGTGAGTTCTTCCCTTTCTCTCTCTCCCACTCTGGTCAAATTAAAAAATAATAATAACAAATGGAAATAAATGAGTAAATAAATCTTAAAAAAAAAAAAAGAGAGAAAAGAAGGTGAGTTCTTAACTTGACTATTATGTCAAAGTATGTGGCTTCTGGGAAGCCGTTAGGGTTAAGACCAGTAGGGCGAGACCACCACAGCTGAGTTCTGGTGGTTTGTAAGCAGAGAAAATGAGCCAGACCAACACATGGAATGCAGACCACACTCTCCTGTGTCCCTGCATGCTGCGATGCAGCTTGAAGAATCCTATCATGGAGGGCCCTTGGACCACAGCTTTCTCAACTACGAGCTGAATAAACCTCTATCTTTATAAATCATCCAGTCCCAGGTATTTTCCTATTAGCAATGGAAGGAACTAGAAAAGATACTCTTTTCATTCACTCTATTGTAGGGACACCGATATTACATAAGTCTCTCAGTACATCAGTGAAATAATACACCCGTGTTTGTTCTGTTACATGCTCAAGTTCCCTCTTTCCCAAGAAATGGAATAAGCCCTTGGTGGTGGAGCTGAGTGACAACCACCATATCATCTGCAGACTTTGCACTTTCAGCCTACCTATGCCGCTGTTGCTCCCACGTGAGTGCTTATTTCACAACAAACTCATGAAAATAAGATTTCAAAGCTTGGATTAGGAACAGGGCATGGATGGAGATAAGAAATCTTCTTATCTTCTGACATATGACATACATATAAAGACATATAAAACATATCTATCTTTACCTGAGGAAAACTGACAAGATTCTCATAAAATCCAGAAAGCCAGGTGTACAGTAAAATATTGAGTTTCATAAAGAATAAACACAATCTTAAAAAGTACTTTTTATGAAATACTGAAAGAGTCTGTGAAATATAATCATATTAAAGAAAAAGCAAAAGCTTTACACTTATGTTTGCTTTTGTTTATCTGGTGGACAAATACTTATAAACAGGTACAAAAAATAAATCCACTTTTTCAACCCAGAAGTCATTGTTTGGTATGAGTTTTGACACATATAAGAAGGAACCTTATGAAAAAGCAAAAAAAAAATAGTAGTAAAATCTTTTGAAGTTTGTGAAAATAAAGTACGTTGAGGGCCCAAGAGAAACAACTCAGAGAATAAGTGGATATGTTTCGCTCTTCTTTTTTTTTTTTTTTTTTAATAGAAAGGAACACAAGTATGACTTTCACCATCAAGTGATTGTATATGAAATACTGGACATGAATGTGGACAGTGTTTATGAAGTTCTGAGACAAATGAAAAGGAGACATGGAAACACATCAGTAAGCCCAGATGAAGGGAAGGTGAAAATTCTGCAGAAATTAAAAGAAGCTTTGCAAATGACAACAGCTGCCAGTATCCAACTTGAACACGTGTTTGGGCTGCGCTAAGCTTAAGAAACAGAAATGTAATGCCTTTCAGGAGAGGCACTCCATACCTACTACACCTCTCTGTTGAAAGGCACAGCCCCCCTTGCTTGATGCATTGAAATATGCACTATCTCTCAGCATGGGTTTTGATCCCAAGCACAGGTGGAAGACACTGCAGATTTATTCATGAAAAATGACTTTTAGAGAAAAAATGGCTAAAGAGAAAAAGAATCATATAATGGGGCTTCAAGGAAGCTATGTGATTTTCTTTCTCTTTTTTAATTACCAGAGTGCATGTAAATTCACCAGAGACAGAGACACAGGGAAGGAGTGAGAGTCAGAAAGCACCCCACATTAGGAAATGGTCAAGACATAATCCCTTCTCCATTTTTCCATCCTGTCAAGACTTGGGGAATCCATGCACCCATGTCTATTATATTTCTCAAGCTACCAGGGCTGGAATTCGAACCATGGTCAGCCTTGTGGCATCCGGTTTTTTTACTTTTTCCCTCTGGGGCACTCACACTCACAGAAGAGAGACAGAGACAGAGACAGTGAGAGGGAAAGTGAGAAATCACTTCCCCAGGAGGTGGCCATGCCATAATCCCTTCTCCTTCATTCTCCTCCCAGGATCTCGGGCATGCACACATATGCACTTGGCATGATTTTCAAGCCACCAGGTCTGGTACTCAAACCACAGCCGGCTACATGGGAGTCCAGTGACATAACTGCTACAACATCTGCCCAGCATCCAGGTTTTTAATCACTAGGCTATAGGTCTGGCATTCGATTCATTTTTAAAAAGGTAGTAAGTACATACATTAATAGGATTTAATGGTTATAATTTATTTAAATATTTTGCATGTTGTCAAGTTCTCTGTCAATATCTTTTTAATAAATGTAATTGCCAAGGACAAGAGAGAGACTTGTTTCATCTTAAGTGAAAACAATTAAAGTAATAAAGAAGGAATAAGGCTCTATGGCCATGCTTCTGCCTAAGAAGTATATAGAATAAATGACATTGATATAATGCCATTAGGTTAATTAAATATGAGCATAAGATAAAAATTTGTACTCTTTATCATAAATATGCACTTATTCAACACAAATTAGGTTTGAATAGCAGTTTAAAAGCTAATGAGTCTTAGCTCCTTCTTTGGTGAGGTTTATCCTCTCTAAAACAATCCTGCTTATAGGACCAGCACTACTAGGAGTTAATGAAGCCTTCTGGCCATCATAACATTGAGCAAGAAGAGGCAACAATTTATTGCATTTTCTAATGAACACTTCATTTCATAATTTTAATACATTCTTAATACTTTTGACATGACTATATTTAAATAACAAATACTTTAGTCTTTATTTCAGAATAGTATGAAAATTATCTCATTTTTGTCTCTTCTATTTCACATTCATCTAACTCTGAATAATATTATTCAGAGATTTTAAAAGAGAGTTTGATCATTGAGAGTTTCTTGGGCCAGAATATCATGACACTGGGAAGAACTGTTCATTTATACAATTAGATGTGAAAACAATTCCATGTTCCCCAAAACAGAGGAGCAAGAACAGTACTTAGTTTCTTTTCATTAAGTTGCAAAACCTGTTTCACAGTTTTTCAAATGCAGAAGACATGCATAAAACATGTCCTGTGACTACAGACCATAATTAGCTTGGTATCAAGGCTGTCAGTCTTAATAAGTGCATAAATAAGTAACATTTATATTAGTATTTTATGGCTACTTACAAAAAGGGAATTAAGAGGAACTTCTTTATATGTATTTTCCATGTTCATTTATCGATGTTATATGGATGCCTAGAATACAGTCCTGTTAGTATTTTAAAGTGTACTTAATAACAGGTGAAAGTAACTTGTTGAAGTGCACTATATTCTTGTAATGTGTATTATGTTTCAAAAGACCTTAAGAAGTAGTTTCCTTATTGTCAGCCTTACAAAACATATTTAAAAGAAAATAATAGATGCTGTATTTGTGTGTGTGAAGAAATCCCTTTTTTAACCCGTTTCAGTCCTAAAGAGAATAAATGCACATAACATAGTCCAAAATTTAAATGTTCATGATCAAAGTATTGTTGACAATATTGAAAACAACAGAAAAGTGGTTGTAAAAAGTTATGCTACATTCATATTGCAAGGAAAAATTATATAGCCATTAAAACGTATAGCTATAGTGTAAACAGAAATAGAAGGTGAAAGACTAACTATACAGAATAATGCAGGAACAACTGCCAAAAGAAGCCAAAAAGAATATTTATTTATACAAAAAGAAAACACTGTAACTACATTCATCAAAATGTAAACAGTTGTTAGTCCTTGGTATTGGTGCAGTGTACCAACTGCTTTTAACTTTTTTCTTCCCCCTTTAAGCTATGCTTTTCCCAAGTTCTAAAGTTAAAACCATAGTGCTCTGGAATAAAATAAAGTGTTTATTTCATTTTAACTTGGAAAGAACAACAAAGAGGAATCATACACATAATTCCTAATGCCTTCTTATCAATAATAAAAGATCACAGAAGATAATAAAAAATGGTTTTGAAAGTTTAATTCTCCTTGGTTCTCAGAACAATCAACTGATTTTATCATTAAACACAGAAAACTGTGACCTCATACATAGATGGATATAATCTATTAGATCTGACATAAGCAAAATATAACATAAAAAAAAAAAGAAAGCTAGTCCTACCTAGTTAAAGTAATGAAAACTAAACTACATCCAGTAAAATATATCTCCTAGCAGGAGAGTATAGAGCTATAAATTGAACATGAAAATAGCATCGATACAGTCCATAAGATGAGACAGTTAAAAATGGAAGTATTCCAGAGTGAAGGGTACAGAACATGAATACACTGCCTAACAAGAGATGCTTAACATCAAAATAGAAACAACTTTTAACCATTTCCCCTTACAAATAAAAAAAAAATACAAATATAGTCTACAATGTTTTAAAGAATAAAGTATACTATCGGTTGCCACATTTAGTTTTTATCTGGTGATTGAAAATGTCTTTATGTACTGTTTTCTAACAAAGATGTGTTGAAAATGTTCTGAAACATTTAGATAAATCTATACTTTTTTCCCTTTTATTTTAGCCATGGTTATAGCACTGAATTCAAACAGCCACAGCATGGATGGTTCAGGATTTTGTCTCTTTAATGATCAATTTAGGTTGTTCCATGCTCAATTTAACCATAATAAACCAATCCATCAAACCCTGCCTATCCCGTTGCTGTGCTCAGACAGGTGACTTAAGTAAAATCAAGTAGCATCTCAGCAACAGCTACCTTCCAGTATTTAAATAATACTGGAGTGGATTCAGTTCCTAGCCCACCCACCTACATGGTGAAATGTAACACATTAAAAACAAAATTCATTTTAACTTTTTTAGAGCAAATTCATGTTTTGTTTTTTTACCATGTTTCTCAAATATGTTCATTTGGACTCCTAAGACTGTTAGTGTTGCATTAATCAAACTGGAGTTCATTATTATTTTCATGTTATATTTTCTTCAATATTTTTTAAGCAAACATGCCCACAACCTTTATCATGAGTAAGAAATTGTGGAAGGCAGTCAGATATATATGGACATAAGATAGTGCTCATTCTGAGCAAACTCACAGACTGAAGGAAGAGACAGATTCTTAACCAGTTACCTGTAACCAGTGTTAGGGAGACAGGTTCTCACAGAAAGGTGTAACAAATGCTCCAATAAAAAAAAGGCATAATGGAGTATAAATTCATGGACCACGGTATTCGGGGAATCACAAGCAATGCACGCAGAGTGTAAGATTAAAAACTGTAGTGTTACTTTTAATGACCAATACAAGAATGTTATATAATATTTCTGGAAGAGCTGAAATTCCTGCTCTAGACCCTAAAGGACCAATTCAAAATGGAGTTACTCATGCTAAGGTTCCATTCACCAAACTGAACCCTAAACTCTTTACCAGATCTTACCGTAAGATCATCTACAAACGCAGAAGAGAGATGACAGCCAAATTCCCAAAAAAGGCCGGTTTTCCAAAAAAAAAAAAAAAAAAAAGAAGGAGATTCGCTGCAATCAATCGCCAGGGGCTCATTCACCTGTGCTAGCATGATAAGAAAGACCCTTCTTTAACCTTTACAAAGAAAGGAATGGGAAGTAACCTGCTGATAAGCAATATGGGATTTTTGCACTGCACTGTTTCTTTATTCCTGCAAAAGCTGCCTTATGAAAACCAACTTTTACACCCAGTGGAGCTCCTATCTGTTCTGTAGATTGGATGCTGCCCAGTTCATGAATCACAAATAAAAGTAAATTAGATTGACATTTTTGTTCTTTGACATGAGTAAGACCTGAGAGTAAAAGATAAGCAGGGACCAGACTGCAAGTCTCCTTGAGCATATTCATGAAAGGTTCCTAGTCCACAGGTGTTTATTTTCTTCTGTTAGCTTCCTATTTTCTTGTATTTTAGTTTACTGGATGGCTCATCATATATATTCTTAAGAAAAATAGGATGTAAAAAATGGCTGTCTAAAGGCTATCAAAAATACCTAACGGACTAGTATTGTGCATCAGCTTCTTTACAGTAAGAGTTGTAGGGTTTTTTTTTTTTTTTTTTTTTTTGAGAGGTTTTTGCTATAGGGCGCGTGCGCTCGCCAGACAGACAGAGAGAGACATAGAGACAGAAAGCGAGAAATCACCCCCCAGGGGGGATGGTCACGCCACAATCCCTTCTCCTCCATTCTCCTCTCGGGATCTTGGGCACGTACGCACACGCGCCCGGCGTGAGATTTAAGCCACCGGGTCCGAGACGCGAACCGCGGTCGACTACGTGTGAGTCCAGCGACATAGCCATTACGCTAACTGCTGGTTCCCCAAGAGTTGTAGGGTTTTTTGAAAGACAAAAATTATTTTCAGCATATCTGCAGGAGATCAAATGTAATAATAATCTAATATTATTATGTTTTAGTTGTATAGATTACTTGAAAAATTCATAAATTGGAGCCATCAGATGGCATAGTGGTTACATTGCTGGACTCTCAAATGACTGACTACAGTTTGAGTCCTGGACCAGGTGACTTGAAATTCACACCAATATATGTGCATGCGTGTACAAGGTCCAGAGAAGAGAATGGAGGAGAAGAGATTGTGGTGTGTCCGTCCATACCTCCTGTGAAGTGATTTCTAATTTTCCCTCTCACTGTTTCTTTCTCTCTCTCTCTCTCTCTCTCCAGCAAGTGCAAGCACCCTAAGGCAAAAAATCTCTTTAAAAAAAAGAAAAAAGTTGCCTCTTTAATGAATGATGTCTAAATTCATGGTATTTTACTCTATTTTTAAGCTATTAATAGGAAAATACATAATAGGGGCCAGCAGGTGGTATTTTACTATATTTTAAAACTATTAATAGAAAAATACATTATAAGGGCCGGCAAGCACTGGATCTCACAAAGTCAACTCCATGATTCAAGACTCAGACTCAGTGGCCTGAAAAAATAATCCTGGCATATGTGTATGCATCCCTGAAAGTCTAAGAGAATACAGAAGGGATTGCTGTGTAGCCATCCCTGCAGGAAGTAATTTCTCACTTTCTGTCTCTCTCCTGTGAGCATACGTGCTCTATGACAAAACAAAAAAAAATAAGTTTTATGTATATATATATATATATATATATATATATACACATACATATATATATATATATATATTTATTTATTTATGTGTGTGTGTGTGTGTATAAACGGTAGCCTTATTGACAGAAAAGGTTTTTAATACACTGTTCACATATGTCATATGTTTTCACAAAATGACAAGAACATTATTTAAAATCTTAAGAATTCAAATTCAAATTTTTAACGCTATTAAGTTTTGATTGAAGATTTTCACATGTAGCAAATAACACACTACAAATAATGTCCTTGGTACTTTAAATAATATCATTTTTATTCTTTCAGCGAATATAAAATAAAGCACTAAAAAACAGTCATAAAAATAAATGATGGAGCCAGCCCAGTAGCCAAATGGTTAAGGGAGCTAGATTTCACATGGCCAGTTGCAGTTCAAATTCATATTCTGCTGGCTTGAAAAATATGTTGGGCACATGTTCACACATGCCCCAAAACCTGATGGGACAGACGTATAAGAGTAAAAAGGATTGCAGTGTGACCATGCCCCACTGGGGATGCTTTCCGTCTCTCTTTCTCTCTCCCTCTCTTTCTTTCTTTCTTTCTCTCTGGTGAGTGCATGTGACTTCGGGCAATAAAATCTAAATAAATAGATAAATAAATAACAAATATTGGTCAAAGGATAGTTAGAAAGTTAACTACAATTTAGGCTATATCCCAAGATTCTGGAGACTGGATGTTTACCAATATTTAACTGTAGCTTCAGATGCTCTGAAATTGGTACTAATTTTATAGCAGTAATCGCTATTCTAATCTAAGCTTTAGAATTTTGTTTGAAGAAACTGAATGTGTGAAGAGTCAAGATTTCATTTATTTAATATAAATGGAATATAAATATAATATAAATTTCATTTATTTACTAAAACATAGGCCTTTTTCTCCAGTTATAAGCCATAGAGCCACCATTTTAGAGATGGTGAACAAGAAGAAAATAGATGAACTGGGACCAGCAGTTAGCGTAATGGCTATGTCACTGGACTCCCATGTAGTTGACCGTGGTTCAAGTCCCAGACCCATTTCTGGGGCTGACAGACTTTCATAAGTTGCCTGCATAAAATTGCAAGTTTCAGTTGCATAAACTCACGCTGGGCGTGTGTGCGTGCGCGCCCAAGATCCCTAGAGGCGAATGGCGGAGAAGGGATTGGGCGTGACCATCCCCCCTGGGGGGCAATTTCTCACTTTCTGTCTCTCG
>NW_006207985.1:664964-680576 GCF_000334495.1 Tupaia belangeri chinensis
TATAGCAAAAACCTCTCCAAAAAAAAAAAAAAAAAAAAAAGAAGGAAGTAGGTGAACTTATACCTCTGAGAATACACAAATTTTTTGTTCTAAAATTCGGGGGTGAAAATTCAAAACAGAAAACAATTTAATGTCGTAACTAATTCCCAGTTTCTAGTTTCGGAAATACTGGAGACACTCCACTCTTGATGCAGGTATACCTCTTCACCCATGCCTTAGTGATTCTCACTCTCTGACTTTCTGCCTTTGAGTTTATCACACAGCAGGAAATAGAAGAAAACCTATCCAAAGTAAGAACCTTGTCCTATGTTATTTCTGATCATCGTTTCTATGATCATTGAGATACCCACAACCGAATTGTAGAAGAACCTCACAAAAAGTCATTGCTTAGGCTTTGAATTCGCATTCGGTGTATCCAAAACCATTTAATAAAACACTAGCATGGTGCCATCTTCCTCTACGGAGCCACACCTGCCTACTTACCATTCCTGGCAGATGCCATGGATAAGTTTTAGTCCCCTAAGTCTTTGCTCATGCCATTCTCACTGCAATACTCTTGGAGCTTCATCCCTCTCTTTCCTTCCTACCTTCAACTATTAATAACACCACTACCAAATAGAATTGTTTTAGCTATGGGAATTCTATTCATACCTCACAGTGAAGCTCGAAAGATTGCTTTATTTCTCTAGAGTGTTTCTCTCAGCCTCTCCTGCTTCAGACCAAGTTAATTGCCCCATGTCAGTCTTTGCACAACATTTTTTTCCTCACATGTTGTAGCTATATATCAGTTTGTTCTCTTTATTCTTGTCTTTCCTACCCAATGGTTAAAACCATGAAGGCAGGAGAATGATATAATAGTTAAAAGCACAGACATAGTGTCTATATACACATTTTACCGAACATCTTTTATATAAAAGGCTGTATTTGGAAAATTATTTTACCATTTTCTGTCTTGTTTTTATTCTTTCAAGTATAAATCTATTGGAACACATGTATTATGAGAATTAGATTAAATGAAATATTATATATAAATACAAAGCCTGAAAGAAAGTAAATGCTAGCAAAAAATTTAGTTATTACTTTAAACTAATGATCATATAATGAATATGCACTCATTATTGGAATCTTTAAAAAAGTACCCAGCATAGTGTTTTACATATAACAAGTACTCAAATGTGGAATTAAACAAATACCTGCAACTATATTTTCTAAACTTTGAAAGCCAAGAGTAAATTTCTTTCAGGAGCAAAATTATTAGGGAATTCTGAGGTTCAATATCCATTTCTGGGGCGGACAGACTTTCATAAGTTGCCTGCATAAAATTTCAAGTTTCAGTTGCATAAACCCTAGTCTCTATTTGATATTGTCTTTTATGGGTAAATAAGAGAAACCTGGGGCATGAAATCCCAGTTAGATAATAAAAGTAAGGCTAAGCAGAAAAAATACACAGGAGTTTAATGCCACAGATATTCCATCTACAGTGCTGCGTTCTTTTAATACAAGGCAGGCAGGATTATAGTCACTGCAAACATGAAGTCCTCACTAAAAAGACAGAGGGGAATTTAGCAGCAAAATCATCTTTAGAAGGAGAGAGTTTCACCACACATTCTATGAGCTGGAAAAAAAAAAAAACAGCTGTTCTTTAGATCTGTAGATAATTTCACTATACTGGATTTGGCATGAAAACAATAAACACAAGTCTCTTTATTGCACTTTAGAAGGTGTGAGTCTCAGGTTCATAGCTAACTTGGAATAATATATTCTGATATTATAAGGTAATTACCTTGAAATTGTATAGAACATGATCGTATATATTAAATATTAAAATTAGTCATTGGAAAGAAATAATACTGAATTTGAAGAAGTTGGGATTATTTATTTATTTATTTATTTATGTAGAGGTTTCTTTCTTTCTTTCTTTTTTTTTTTTTTTTTTTTTTGCTATAAGGAACATGTGCAGGCCAGGAAGACAGAGAGAGCCAGAGAGACAGAAAGTGAGAAATCACCCCTCAGGGGGGATGGCCACACCACAATCCCTTTCCTCCATTCTCCTCTCAGGGTGATCTTGGGCACACACGCACCGGCGACCGTCATGAGTTTAAGCCATCAGATTCGGGACTTGAATCATGGTCGACTACATGGGAGTCCAGCGACTTAGCCATTATGCCAACTGCTGGTCCTGAAGTTGAAATTTCTAATGAAGATTTCATGTAGGTTTTAATCTTATAAGATATAGTGATAATGATGTGATCAGAATTTTCTTTTTGGGGAGCATATATTTGTATATTTATACATTTATTCTCCTAACCAACTCATCTATTTTATCTTTTTCTAAAATTAATGGTTATACTAGTAGATAGGTTTTTAATAGTCAGTCTTTCAGTGAATTATAAATCTTTAGGTTAGTTGGAATGGTAACTGTTAAGAAGAGGAAGGCTAGCAAAAAACCCTTTAGTATAATGGAAAGACCCTAAAAATATTTAAACTTTTTTTTTTAATTGCAGGTGGGAGCATGCACTCGCCACAGAGAGAGATAAAGAGAGTGGAAAAGTATCCCCCTGGTAGGGTGTAGTCATGCTGCTATCTCTTCCTTCTCCATTTCCCCATCCTGTCAGGATTTGGGGAATATGTACACATGCACCAAAACTCACATGGTCAAGTGTGGTTTGAATCTAACTCAAGGGCTTGAAAAACACACTGGGTGCATGTGCATGTTCGTGCATGCTCCAAATCGCAACAGGATGGAGAAATGGAGGAGCAGGGATTGCAGCATGATTACATCCCATGGAGGTGCGCTTTCTTCCCCCTCTCTCACATTCCCTGTCTCTATGGCAAGTGTGCATGCTCTCTGGCAGTTAAAAAAAACGGGGGGCCCTATGTGAGTATCAGTTAATATCTGGGCATGAAAGGTAGGTTTGTGAGTAATATTTTTTCATACACTGCTAGACTTTGAAAATGTTGACATTAGCAAACTGTGGATTTATAATGAGAAAAGAGTTATTAACAAATAAGGTTGGGGCCAGCAAGTAGCATGGTAGTTAAGGTGTTGGATTCCCACATGGCCAAAGGTGGTTTTAGTACTGGAACTGCAAGCTTGAAAATCATGGTGGGCAAGTGTGTGAGTGTCTCCAAAATCACTAAAGGAGAATGGAGGAGAAGGGATTGCAACATGGCCATCCCCTGCGGGGGCATGATTTCTCACTTTCCCTTTCACTGTCTCTCTCCTCTCCAGTGAGCACAGATGCCCAATAGTAAAAACCTTAAAACACACACACACACACACACACACACACACACACACACACACACACAGAAATAAGACCAAATGTATGCAAATAAAAACATGAAACAAACATTAGCAAACAAGTAGCTTCAATTCAGACTGGTGATCCCTTATTTTGTGATGTGGTTTTATAATTTGTCCTCCAATTCTTCCTACAGATCATAATTTTATTTATAATTATTCTTGGTGTTTTAATGTTGTTTTTGTTATTGTTTCAGTTGTGGTGGTGGTATTGTTTTTAGAATGAAAGAAATTAGAGCCAGCCAATGGCATGGTGGTTAAAATCGCTGAATCCCACATGACTGACAGTGCAGTTCGAGTCACAGACCCAGTGGCTTGAGAAAGGTGCCAGGAACATGTGCCCACATGCCCAAAGTCTTGAAAGGAGGGAAGAGAAGCTATTGTGGCATGACCCATATAGGGATGCTCTCTCTCTCTCTCTGGCTGTCTCCTATGAATGAACGGGCACTCTGACAAGTTACAAACAAATGAATGAATCTACCTAAGACTTATTTGCAGTAACAGCCAGAAGGGAAGGCATCAAGAGGTTTACAGTGTCAAATAAGGGCATGCAACCTTTTCGAGGCCTAAAGTACTTGATCACATATACTTGAATTGCAGATCCACAGGTCTGCAACTTAAAATAAAATAAAGAAATAAAATAGGGGCCCACAGGTGGTGTAGTGGCTAAGGGTTCTGGATTGCCACATGGCCTAACTAGCCTTGCTTTCTCACTTTCTCTCTTTCTCACTGTCTCTCCCCCCACTCCCTTCCTCTCTTCCTCTCTGGTCAAATTGAAAGAAAGAAAAGAAAAGAAAAGAAAAGAAAAGAAAAGAAAAGAAAAGAAAAGAAAAGAAAAGAAAAGAAAAGAAAGAAAGAAAGAAAGAAAGAAAGAAAGAGAAAAGAAGGAAGGAAGGAAGGAAGGAAGGAAAGAAGAAAGGGAGAAATAAGTTATATAAAAATAATTATTTTTTTAAAAAATAAAATATCTACCGTTTGTCCACTTACTAACAGCTAATTCTTAAATGTCCTCACACCTCATTTCACTGTTGGAAAATTAGTCACCACTTTGAATAACAATTTGACTTCATATCTGAAAGAAAGGTAGAGAATACTCTAGTATCACCTGATCCATTCCTCTCTCTCAAACCCCCAAATCATGGGCCTCCAATTTTAAGAAGCCAAGTGGTTTGAGTCAGAATGGAAGGAAGGGCTACTAGGTACTGTGTCTTTACCCCTGCTCTGTAGCCTTCTCCTTTCTTGACTCTATAAATTCCGCAACACATCTGAAAATTCCACAATTCAGCTGACTCAACTCAGCTTACATTTTGCAATAAACCAAAACATCTTTCCACATTATTTACTTTGAATTTTGGGTTGTGGAAAATGTTTCCTAGTTGAACAAAGATATCAAATGACAGAAACCAAGCTCCTCGCACCTTGGGTTTGGCAGCGCCCTGCTGGGTGTTCAGTGACTTTACATACTACACTCAGTTATTTACAGATCCAAGTATATGCTCACTTAGTATTAAAAAATGGAAGAAGACACCCAAATATAGAAGATTCTTTCACAGCACTATGATAATTTGACAAATTTTCCATATTAAAATATGATAGTTATATGCTAATTTAAGGAGAGTGAAATTGAGACTGAAAATTGGTTCCCTATTTGAGATGCACAGCACAACACATCTCAGGAAATATGCCTGCGCCGAGTTACAGGAATACATGTGCTTTAGGAAACAAAGTGATCACCCTCATGTTGCTATAGCGACACTTGTGTACCTTTAAAAATACTGCAAAAATGAATTCAATTATATTGGAGAACAAAACGCCGGAGACATTTGACTTGACAGAAATTTTAAATATATCTCCTTACGGAATACACATAACTTTTAGTCGCTTTGCAGGTGAGTGACCTGCTATTGTAGTTCTCTATTCATCATATGCATAAATTTCTAAGACTATTGCTACTTGCATAGGATAAAAGAAATGTTTCTTTGCTGGGACATAATGAGAACCCATCACAATAAAGTTTCATAGCTCATGAAAAATACTAGTTTTAACAAGTTTAGTTCTTCGATTTGGGAATATATCATGTTCTTCTGTAAGCACCTATAAGTTGGAAACATTGCTCACTTTCATAAAATGCCTATGGACCACATGACTTTTGTTGCTTGTCATGATAAGAAAATGTAACAGAATGAAAGGGAAGTGGACATTATTTTTCTTTCAAAATAGCAGGGATTATGAAAAATCAGCACTGGATCATGCCAGAGTCAAAAATCACTGTTCACTTTTAAGTATTAATATTATTTATGTTATAAAAAAAAAAAAACTCTTTCAATGTATTGGCCTATGCGTCCTATTGTTCATCACTGTAAATGTCTCATTTTATTGTCTTTCTTTTCTTTAAGGTTTTTTCCATAGGGCACATGCGCTTGCCAGAGAGAGAGAAAGAGAGAGAGAGAGAGAGAGAGAGAGAGAGAGAAACAGATACAAAGAGAGGGAAAGTGAAAAACCCTCCACTTGAGGGGGGATGGTCAAGTCACAGTCCCTTCTCCTCCGTTCTCCTCTCAGGATTCTGGACATGCACGCCTACATGGCTGAACCAAGTCCCAAGCCACTAGGTCTGGAACTCAAACCACAGTCGGTGATGTGGGAGTCTAGTACCCCAAACACCACACCACCTGCTGACACCCTCTCTTTCTTTTTAATTGCTAGAGGGTGTGTGCACTTTCAGAAGACACACACACACACACACACACACACACACACAAAGGATGCAACCTACAACAAGACATGATCATACTGTAATCTCTTTTCTTCCATTTTTCTATTTTCAAAATTTGGGCTATGTAGACACATGTGCCCTGTATGTATGTTTTCCAGCCACAGGGACTGGGATTCAAACTGCAGTTGACCACATGGAATCCAGCTCTCTTAAGCACTAGGTTATAGGATTAGCCTCCTAGTATCTTGTTTTCAATTATCTCCTTTAAAAATTATTTTTTTCTTGGCACAGTCAAGAGATAGCATAATGCTATATTTTTGAGTACAATCTCATCTGTGCAAGATCTGTGATTGAAGCCTGCAATAACTCACATTAGTTGCATTATTTCCTGATCTATTAAATGGTGCTAAGCTAATTTAGAATCTAATCTATAGGTTGGTTATGGTATTAAATGAGAACTCTTTACAAGGATTATCCTGGTACTAAGCCCAGTAAGACCTACCTTTAGCCTGGTACTGAGCCCAGTAAGACCTCAGTATGTATTCAATTCTACTGGTATTTCTGCTGCAACAAAAGTAATAATAATGTTCATAATTGTGGTAAACTCTGCTGCCAGTATGGTAAACAGAATAAGTAGATCTTATCTAGCACTATGACTTGAACAATTAATAACTCAAATCTTAAATATAGTGCTTTTTTCATAATCAAGTTAGCATTAATTATCAAGCAAAGATATGTAATTTAATTAATAAAAGAAACACAAATATTAAATGTTTTTACTTAAAAGTTTTTTTTTTTTTTTTTTTTAATATTGACCCTGTGGATAACATAACAACAACAACAACAACAAAACATGCTCAGAAATTCATCAACTTTGCAGGTACAGGTAGAATCCTGTGTTAGAGGTGAGGTGACAAACCAAAGACCAGCTGTACGCTAACACGTGCTCAAGTATTATTTTTCTTTGGATCTAAATTTCTGTCTACCTTATATCCATATGTGTATCTACATAGAAAAATATAAGATTACTTAGTACCTGAAAAATAATCATTTATAATGAATCTGCAAATTTTGCAGTTTCACAAATTTAACATGTGAAGTAAACAGAATTCTTGCTAAAGACATTAAAGTGAAACCACCTTCTCAGCTGTCACATACATGAACTACCGCCTAATCTAAAAGAAAAAAATCTATTTTCAGGTTTGTCATCCTGTTTCAGACACCTCCAGTTCCACTTTTGTCTGTATCAAATTGCTTTAGCACCACATACCAGCACAGAATGTTCATTTATTTTCATTTCAATTTTGCCTTCTTGCATCATTATTTACCACTCCTTTAATCTGCCTAACTCTCAGACCCAGTATGTAGCATAGTAGTTAAGGCACTGGACTACCACATGGCCAACTGAAGTTCAAGTCCTGGACCCAGAAGCTGGACACTCACACCGGATGCATGTGCATGGGTGCTCAAAATCCCAGGAGGAGAATTGAGGAGAAGGGATTGCAGCATGGTCATTTCTGGGGGTGTAGTGGTGTTATTTCTCACTTTCTGTCTCTTCATCTCTTATTGTCTCTGTGGCAAGCACACACATGCCTCGTGACAAAAAAATTCTCTCTAAAGTAAGTAAGTAAATAAATAAGTCCGACTATCATGATGCAAAAGATGAATCTCTGCAAATAACTTTTTCATTTCAGTGTTTCTTTTCTCTTCTCTTCTTTTCTTTTATTTTTTGTCCTATTTTCTTCTGCCTTTGAACATCAGTTGACCAACTGGAATGCTTACATTAAGTTATCCTGGTATAGTTTACGATAAAAGTGAAACAATTCTTTTCCTTCCTATCAATATACCACATACTATGAAAATAAAGCTATGACTCTCTCACATCAATAATTTCAAGATTTTTACTGTTCCCTAGACTTGTTTTACTGTCTTTCAGACTCTAATATGTATACAAGTCACATGAGCAAAATATTAAACCATTGATACAAATTAGTAAGACTTGGGTGGGACCTGAGAATCTGCATTTCAAGAAGCTCCCAGCTGATCCAGATGACGAGGGCCCAAAGACCCACTTTTACAGGATATTGTTTTTTTAGTTTGATAAAAGTGATTCCACTCAACATCATTACACAAAATTTAGCATACTCTTCTACAATCATTTTACGTTTTCTTTTCATCCTCAACAGGGTCTCACACCATGGTCCTCATCACAACCTTTCCAGTCAGCCAGGATCTTAGGCATGAGTTCACATGCCTGGAGTGTGCACTTGACCTGGGAAACAAAACCCTGATCTTCCATACAGCTTCTGGCATTCCAGATTACTTCCCTATAAGTGTGCCTCTGTGACTGGGCCACCTTCTTTAGTTTGTGTCTCACACATTCCAGACTTCCACACATCAATGTCTGACAAGACAGAGAATATGTTAGGGAATTTTGACATTGCAAAGAACATCCACACCTGCTAATAGAGCTTTTTCATTAAATCAAGAACCTCTTTCAGAATATTTTACACAGTTTTCTAAACACTGCTCACACACATACACACACGCGCGTGCATACACACACAGTGATGGGAGCCGGCCATTTTATTTGTTATCTTATTGTTAATAGAACCTTTCTGATATTAAACTTAAAGTTATCTCCCATACCCCTAATCTCCATCAAATTTCCTAGGACACCATCAGTTGATATTAGAAAAAAACTGATGTCAGAGGCCTTTTTTAAAATCAATGTTTTACTTTCTATTATTTTTGAGAGTGTATGGCAGGTGAAACAACAAAAAGTTAAGTCTGTTCTGACTACAGGTAGTGGCAATGATTCCTTAAGAAGTCTTTCAATTTATTTAAAAAAAAAAAAACACTTAAAAACAATCGTACTGGAGTATAATGTTGGTAAAAGACAGGGTCAAATTTGAATTTAGATCTTACTTCTGCCATTAGGTAGCTCTGTGACCTGGAACATAGTGACAGAAAACTCCCTGATACTTAATAGTCATTTGATTATTAGTTATTATTATTATTTTTTAGATTTTTTTTTCCTATAGGGCATGTGTGTTCACTGGAGAGACAGAGAGGGACAGAAAGCGAGAAATGACACTCCCCTCCCCCCAGGAGAGATGGCTGTGCGACAATCCCTTCTCCATTTTCCTCTTGGGATTTTGGGCATGTGTGCACACACGCCCAGCATGAGTTTCACGCCACCGGGTCTGGGTCTCAAACCACAGTCAAACACGTGGGAGTCCAGCACCTTAACCACTACACCACCTGCTGGCTCCAATTATTAGTTATAGTAGTGTCAATCATAGTAGTGTATTTCAAAAAATTCTGTAATTATAGCTATAGACCTGTCCATATGGCAAGGAGTGGATGGCCCCGTTTGAACGCACAAAAAGCAGACTTCAGGAGAGTTCACAGAGTCCTCTGCATTCCGTCTTATTCCCTCCTACCTCCCCAAGACTTTCCTAATGTAATGTTCTTTTCAGACAGGATCTCACTGTGTTGCATCTCTCCCAATTAGTGGGCACTACAGGAATGCGCCTCCTTGCCTGGCTCTTAGGGTCGGCCAGGAGTGAGACTCTGGCTTCCCACATGGACTCAGCAGCTAAGTAGCAGCATCACCCAGCGAGTACTACCATGGCTGGCCCTTCCTGTGGTGTTAGCCTAAGGGCTACGGCAAGGACAAATGTACCTCACAGAGGACAAGTAAGATCAGGGAAGAAATTAACTAGTCGAAATTGAGCAACAAAAATTCAGAAACAAAATCTAATTCACAAATTGACAAAACATTTGATACTCATAAAATTGATAAGGTCAAAATCATACACTGAGCTTTTCAGCTAAAAGATGATCTTATTAATTTTTCATCTGTTTATTTCTTAAACATTCTTAAAATTATTTCAGACACATTGTCATGAAAATTGTGTGATCTATGTTCATCATTATTATCTATAATTTGAAGTGACATTAAATGACACATAAACTATTTTACTTAAAATTAGGTATATAAACCTTGAGAAACTGTTAAACTTAACAATTTTAGAGAAAAAAATATACACTGATAAGTGGTCAAGGAAACTCTCAGTATATATGCATTCAACTGAAATACGTTAGTGTCTATAAATCAGAATATCCAGAATTTTGAAATGGTGAAATTTAAAATAGTATCAGTTTCATTATTATGATTTTGAGAAAATTTTATATGAGTATGTTGCTTTCATTAAAATGTTCCATTACACATTCTCAAATGAATCATTTTAAATTCAGGGTGCAGGTAGACATCAAGGCAAATGGCATGGCATATTTATTTCCTGTCATAACATAGATGTAAATATATTATTTATATTTGATCGCTTAGCAAACAAATTGTTATTAGGTACTTCTTTATACATGTGCATTTTAGTTTTGTCTATTGAGGTTTTTTAATTTCTCCTGATGTGAGAGATATGACTTACTATTTATTCTGCAGATTTAAAATATGCAAATGAATTATTAAGATATGTATTTATAATTTAATTTTCTTCAGCAGTGCAATAATACAAATGTAGAAATATTACTTTCTAAATCTATGGGGATGCATAATGCAAAATTATAAATAACTTAAACCGTATTGAATATGTTTGAATAAAATTTTTACTGCTGATTCTTCCTATATTTAATTATAGGTAATAAAATGTATTTTTCCTCCAGGTACTGGATGCTTTAAGTAACAAATGCTATTTTTATGGTACATTATAACATCATTTAGAATATGCATTGATTCTACATACTTAATTGAGTTACCCATCATTCTCATCCATAATGCTGATTTGTATACACTTCTGTCTTGTCAACTATGGGAAGACTGTAACATCAGCTAACATTTGATATGACAACAGAAAAATCCAAATGAAAAACATTTGGCTCTGAACTGAAGTGAATGCATCTGATTACATCGAAATAGCAATGGCATAACATTATCTAGTAATGCCAACATAAAGGAGCTGCTGCTAGAATTCAAATTTACCTTACAGATATCACAAAAGTTAAGTGGTGTTACTAAAATTTGATTCTTAGGACATTTTTACAGGAGGTTAAGTGCATTCCAATGTTCTTTGCAATTCGCCTCAAGATGTCTTTTTCAGTAATGATCATTTATAAGGCTTGTAATGAAACACAAAGAGAGCGAGAACACATGGTTATGTGGGTGTAAGAAGAATTAATTTAAATTCTAGGTCCTGGAACCAATTTCTTGGAAAGGGCTTCTCTTTCGTATCACTGCATTCTGGTTTCAAACGTCTAATTGCACTTCAAAAATTTAAAGGACACATTTATTTAAAGAAGAGAAAGAACCAGTGTATCCCTATTATTACGAAGATGTTGATTATTCCTAAGGACGTGAAACCATTTCCAACTGTCACACTTAAACTCTTGATTGACTGGACAAGAGAGTAAGCTTGGGTCTGGTAACTCTGGAGGGGGGGAGGGGGTTAGTGAAATCACTCTTGAACCTCTGGAACTCAGGTTTAGGCAGAATGTGTTTTGTTAACAGTTTGAAATCGTTAACAAAAATAGATTCTAAAGAAATAGCATAGGGGCTATCTCAATGGAGTGGAAGAACAGAACACTCCACTCATAGTGAAGTCTGAAAGTAGAATTCAAATATATCTCGGTCCTGGACTTTCTCAGGTGTTTGAAAAATCCTTTCTTGGCCTTCTCTTTTGTAGAATGATTCCTGGACTAAATTTCCCACATATGTTCCTCTTATTATTCATTAAAAATGATTTGAAATACAGAGCAGTAGGAATGAATTAGCTATTGCCACATGCAAAAATCATGAATGAATTTCATAAACACAATGTTGAGTGAACAGAAGGAAGACTCAGAAAAGTGCTAACTGTATAATTCAATTTATAGTCAAGTTCAAAATTGATGCAACAAAATTATAGCATTAGAATTAAGGATCCTGATTACATTTGGGGTGGGACAGAAGAATAGTACATGAGAGGGGCTTTCTTTGGTTTTGATTGAGGGGTTGATTACATGGGTACATTTATTTTGTAAAAATTCTTTAAATTTCATATTTGTACACATACTGTACTCTCAAAAAAGTTTACTTTAGGGACCAGCAGTTGGCATAATGGCTATGTTGCTGGACTCCCTTGTAGTCGACTGCAGTTTGAGTCCCAGACCCGGTAGCTTAAACTCACACTTGGACGGTGTGCATGTGTGCCCAAGATCCCAAGAGGAGAAGGGAGAAGAAGAGATAGTGGCATGATCATCCCCCTGGAGGAGGGGGTGATTTCTCGCTTTCTGTCTTTCTGTCTCTTTCTGTCTTTCTGGCAAGCACACACACCCTATAGCAAAAACCTCTCAAATAAAAAGAAAAAGAAAAAAAAGTACTTTAAATCATTTGGGACAATCATAGAGGAAAAAGAAGATATTTTCATACATTTAGAGTGGTCTTTCTTTTATTTATTTATTTGTTTTTTGGAGAGGTTTTAGCTATAGGGCTCATGCACTCTCCAGAAAGACAGAGAGAGACAGAAAATAAGAAATCACCGCCCCCACCCCCACCCCTGGAGGATGGCCATGCTGCAATCCCTTATCCTTTAATCTCCACTCAAGATCTTGGGCACGCATGCACACATACCTAGCATGAGTTTAAGCTACTGGGTCCGGGACTCAAACTGCAGTCAGCTACATGGGAGTCCAGTGACATAGCCATTATTCCAACTGCTGGTACCCTATAGTGGTATTTCATTGTGCATACTGTATGAAATAAATAGTATGAACTTATTTACAATAACCAGATCCAATCATATAAAGTTAAAATCAGTAAGACATCCAGTCGTATTTTTTTTTTATTTCTAGTTTTTATCTGTTATAGAGTGTGTGTGCTTGCCATAGAGAGACAGAAAGAGAGAAACAGAAAGTGAGAAATCCCCTGGGGAGATGGGCAAACCACAATCCCTTCTCCATTTCCTTCTCCATATTTATGGCATGCACGCACATGCACCTGGCATGTTTTTTGAGTCTCCGGGTCTAAGATTCTAAATGAATAGTTGGCCATGTGGGATCTAGTTGCCTCAACCTCCATGCTACCTGCTGGTCCAGTCCAGTTGTATTTTTTAAAATATAATAAACCAAGTTCATTCCTGAAATAAAGTACTGCTTTTATAATGATAGACTTTGGTTTGTATTTGAGAAAAATGGAAATTATTTTTGACAGCTGAACATCTAGTAGGCAACAAAACATTTTCTCTTTTAAACTATTTAACTTTATCAAGAAATTATATAAATACTCGTCACTATGTGCTTTCTGATATGAAATTTTAGTATTGTGAGGCAGATCTTTAATGTATTCCTGTTTGACAAAAAAGGAAAAATGAGAGACTCAGAAGGCCTTAAGTATCTTCTCTGAGGTTACAGTAGAAATAACTGTAAGAGGTTTGCTTAACATTAGTCAGTGTTTTCATTCATTACATTCGTGGTTCTTAAATTCTATTTTGCAATAGAAGGCTTGTTCAACACACAGGCTTCCCGTGTCCACTGCCAGGCCTTCTGGGGCCGTAGGTCTGGGGTGGAGCCCAGGGAGCTGCATGTCTAACAACTTCCCTGGTGATGCTGAGGCTGCTGGTGCAAGCACCCTGCATTAGGGCAATAGGGCTACACCAGATTCTCTGTCGTCTTTCTTTCATACCTGCTTGTACCTGCCTTGAGGGTTAGAGTCTGCCCTTTTTTATTAGGCACCACTCTATCCCCAGAATCCAGCATGGTGTATGGGATATGAGACATTGGCTAAAGACATCTGAATCAGCAGATGCCTGAAGAAAGTCTTTATAAAATACTGCAATGGCTCAGCTCCTATCTGAATTGAATTAGGCATACATTGCATAATAGACTCACAGGAGGTGAGGTGAACATCTTCATTTTACAGATGAGGGAACTGAGTTCTAGAAAGCTAAAATGAACTGCCCGAGGATCAGAAAGCCAAGGCAGAAGCAGCTGTCTTTTAGTATTTCCCTTATTTTAAAAGAATAAAGCATATTAAGCTCTCTAGGGAAACTACAGGAAAATCCGACAATAAACCATTTATCTTAGTGTTTTATCTTTGGTTTCAAACTGAGGAATGGAAAGCATTAGAATCCAAAGGGGTGTGCTAAACATAGGTTTTATGTCTATGATGTGGCAGACAAAGTGGAGAGTGTAAGAGATTTCTAAAATGGTCCCTTCCATCAAAATTTTACCTTCTAGTTAGGGAGACAAAATTCACAATGAATCACACACAATGATACCAGACAGCGTAAATTGGAAGTAGCGTGGTACTTGTAATACATACGCTAGCATTGACAGAATAAGAATTCTGATTGGAGGTGACATAGCTTCACAGAAGTGGTAGCCTTTGAGCAAGGCCTAAAAAGCCGATTTGGTCTGTCAAGATCAGAGGAGGTTGAGGAGTGGAATAACTCACTTCAGGTGTGCATTACAGTATGTGAAAGAGATGGAAAAATGTACATTTTTTCCTGGGGGCGGAGAAACACTTGGGAATAAGTGAGTGTTAAGGGGGTACCTTGATAGTCTTTTGGAAAAACTCTGAAGTCATGGAGTATTGTGATTATGGTTAGTTGAGCAGAGTTGCGATATGAAAGGGAAAAGGAGATTTGAGGTATTTTGTTACTCATTATTTGACTCATTCCTCTACTCCGCCTCTATTCACTGCAAGCAACATTCATTCAATGAAAAAATGCCCCCATGGCCTGAGAACCTTCCACAGTGCTTATCTCAGCTTATCTATGGTACTATATACAACAGTCCCTGCTTATCAGTAGGGGGATACATTTCAAGACCCTCAGCAATGCCTAGCATTGCACATAGTATCAGACCCTGCATGTCCTACATTTTTCTCTGTTTGATAACTAAGATAGCAAGCACCTTACTAATGAGCAAATAGGGTACACTGTGTGAATGTGCTGGACAAAGGGATGATTGTGTCCTAGGAGGGACAAAGGAGGACGAAGACCGATTTCATCATGCTACTCGGAATGGTGCAATATCTAAAGCTTATGAACTGTTTATTTCTGGAATTTTTCATATATTTCCGATCATGGCTGGCTGTGGGGACTCAAACAGTGAAAAGTGGGACCGTAGATAAGGTGCAGGCTAACGTAATGGCCAGTAGAACCAATTGTGTTGGCTCATATTATGTAAGATTTCCAAATGCATTTGTTTGCATATAAATAATTTAGACAGTTTAATCCGTAGTCACTGCCTGTGTCCCTCCATTTCTAGAAGGCAGTCTCCTCTGTCCCTTGTCTGTCATGAGCCCATGGCATTTATCCATGCTTTTACCTTATTGCTCAACAACCAAAATTCTTTCTTGCAAACTGCTTTGTTATGATGAAAAGAAAAAAAAAACTAAATCTATTGTTTGTAAACCAAAAGCTGCTATCCCTGAGGTTACCTGAACTTCATTACAAAAGGTTCTCTGAAATTGTTTCCAGAGAAATTCCCTAAATTGATGTTTCCTCTGGCCTTCATACCTCAACCATATTCAGTCCTTTGCATCTGTGAGCCAAGTAGCCTATCTGCTCCTGTTTTTAATAAATTTCTAACACAT
>NW_006207985.1:681024-685322 GCF_000334495.1 Tupaia belangeri chinensis
CAATGAGGCCATTCTGACTCAATGGTTTGGTCTCTGCCTTCTCTTACTTAAAAGTCTGTACTTTACTTAGAAAGCCTATTTTTCACCCTAGAACAGCTGGCCTCTTATAGGGACTCTTCACCTGACCCACACTCCTTTGATTAGAATTCCGTCTCATCCTCAGATTAATACATTGTTCAGGCATTTGATTTAGGTATTACTCAGAAGCAAACTTTTTATTGTTCACCTTCTTTAAACTCCAGATATTCTTAAATCCATATATGTATTTTAAGAAATATTCAAATATTCTTATAAATGTAATTTTACAAAGATTAGTGGATCATAAGGCAAATTAAAATTAAGGCTGTGTCTTGAGAGAAGATCACACAAAGAAGTAGATTCCCAAAGTGCAAATCCACCTGGCATTACCGATTGCTTCATGCTAGCATTGGGCTATTCCAGTAATACAATTATTGTTTATGTCACAGAGTTTTTTTAAAAAATACCTTTACATATATTTTAATTATGTAGAAATATAATATTATAACTGTATGAATCTGTCAGTCTTCTAGCAGGTATATGTTAACGATTTTAAGGAGCTGCAAATCGAATATTTAGTTTAGAATAGAAAATACATATAAGCAACTATGAGAAAAAGCAAGAAACCAACATATTAAAAAAAACCCTTCAGTCCTTATATTGTAACTCACAGTGAAATATATTATAAATTCAGTGTTTATCATGCTAATTAAAAAATCATCAATCCTAGACTACAAAGTGAATTCATTGAATTTTAGTAGAAAACTAAGTTAAAAACTCATGAAGCGTTAAGTGAAGTTTTGAAATATCTGCATTTGTAAAGTTTAGTCATTAACTCTGTTAGTTTCTGATGATGGATTGTTAAAATAAGTAATATATTACTATAATAAATATTTAATGGAAATAACCAATAATTATTTCCAAAGACTTTTTAATTAACCATCAGTTTTATAAACCTCAAGACAAATTAAGTACTACTTTAGTCAAACAATTTTTTTTTCTTTTAAGGTGTTTTTGTAATAGTGCATGTGCTCTCACCAGAGAGAGACAGAGACAGGGAAAGTGAGAAAACACCCTCTAGGTGAATGGCCATGCTGCAATTCCTTTTCCTCCAGTCTCCTCTCAGAATTATAGGCATGCACACACATGTGCCTAGCATGATTTTCAAGCTGCAGGGCAGGACCTGAATCTACATTGCCTGCTGGTCCCACTAAAGCAACACTTTCAAGGATTATTTAGGGGCTAACAGGTGGCATAGTGAGTAAGGAGCTAGACTCCTACATTGCTGACCATGGTTCAAATCTCAGACCCGGTTCTTGAAAATCACATTGGGTATGTATGCACGTGTGCCCAAAAATCTCAAGAGGAGAAGGAAGAAGACAGGATGTGGCATGGCCATCCTCTGGTGGGGGGGTGATTTTTTACTTTAATTTCTTTTTGAATCTCTCTGTCTTTCTTTCTCCTTTCTAGTGAGCAAACGTGCCCTGTGACAAGAACCCAAAAAGAATAAATAAATAAAGCTTATTGTTTGAAAAAGTTAATTCAGAAGCCAGCAGGTGGTATGGTGGTACAGGTGCTGAGCTCTCACATGGCCAGTCACAGTTTGAGTCCCAGACTGCTGGCTTGAAAATTATGCTGGGCATGTGTGCACGTATGCTCAAAATCCTGAGAGGAGAATGGAGGAGAAGAGACTGTAGCATGACTATTGCCTCTGCCCCAGGGGTTATTTATCACTTTCCCTTTCCTTTTGTCTCTCTCTCTCTCTCTCTCTCTCTGGCAATCACATATGCCCTACAGGGGGAAAAAGAGAAAAAAGAAAAAAGGTAAATCATTAAAAATAACTGTAACTGGAAAATAGACCTTCAGTTTTAAAATAGTGGGTATATATATATTATATATATATATATATGTGTGTGTGTGTGTATATATATATATATATACATATATATATATATATATGTAATACAGAGTATTTTCATTGTTTGTTATTTTTGAAAAACACTTTTAAACTTTTTAAAGTGGTTGACTTTCTTTCAAATTTTTCCCTGTACACTAGAATGAAATTTTCACATACTGAAAATCCACTGGAGAATTACTCTTAATATGAGATAAGAACGGGTGTCCCATTGTTTCACTCTGATGTCACATACATACATCCACTGCATTATAACCAACCTTGAGGGAAGTTGTATTTCAGCAAAATAATATTTGAAACTACTTCCCATTATCATATAGCGTTTATTCTAGCTATGGGCAACTGTATGGGAAAGATGTTTTAACTTGTTTTTAAAAACTATGTCAGTTTCTAAATTGTCACACACACATTAGGTGAAAAGCATGCAAAATGTAATTTCAGGTTATGCTCAGGGGCTAAAAATGGCAAGTTTGTTTTTCTCTGACATGATGATATTTGTGTGTGTGCATGCGTGCACATGTGTGTGGGTATGTGTGTGTGTGATATATGCTATTTTCTCCTCCCACTAAAGACAGTATCAAAAAGAGGTGATGGGGCCCATATAATCCACTGAAATGTGGATTTACCAACATGGCGCAGTTTATGTCTTCCCCAAGGCAATGAGCCTGTGCAGATGTTGTGGGAACCAAATTCCTACAGTGTTTGAAACACAAATCATTAACTTGCTACTAGTCTACGTTGGAAGTCAGAATACAGAACAGTTTAAATATGTTAACTTAGATGCAGTCAAACCTCACACTGACGTGAGCTATTGAGTAGTCAGTACAAAATCCACAAACTTCCTATGCCTTGGAGGATTGCTTTGTTCTCTTAAGAACACACTACTGTCAGAATACATTCTCCAGATATTTCTACGATTCAACAAATTGATAGACACTTTCACAGTAAGAAAAAAATATGAATAAATACAACACAAAAATAACACAAAGAATGGGGACTCAGTGAGCACAACATGATACAAGAGTTCATTGTTTGTGCTGGCTCAGTAGCCTAGTGGTTAAGGGGATCAGATCCCACGTAGATGACCATGGTTCAAATTCTGTCCCCCAGAGTTTGAACCTGTTGGACGTTTTGAGCCTGCCTGCTCAAAAATCCTGACAGGATAGAAGAATGGAAAAGGGACTGCAGTGTGACCAGCCCCATTAGAGGATGCTTTCTCCCTCTCTTGCAGTTTCTCTGTCTCTGGCAAATACACATGACCTCTTGCAATTAGAAAATAAACAAAAAGATGTAATTGTTCAACTAATATTCAAACACTGTGCTTTGAACAATATGCTAAACATATCATTACTGCTTTTTTATTTTATTTTATTTTATTATTTTTTGTTTTGTCCATGAGAGTGAAAGACAGAGAGGAGGGGCATCTTTACTAGGGTCTGACGATGTGAATCTCAACCTGCACATATCATCTTCCCAGCCAGTTCATCCCCAGCTCATACAGGTCAACTCAGAAACTGATCCCATAGTCTTCCATAGGGATCCAGCACCACTTGAGCAGCATGCTACCGATGCACCCCAGAGTCAGTCTCTGCTTCACCACTGTAGGAATGACTCCGCCCAGGACCAGCAGGTGGCATGGTGCTTAAGGCACTGGTCTCCCACATGGCTGAATTGTGCTTTGAATCCTAGACCTGACAGCTTGCTTTCTTACTTTTTCTCACTCTCTCTCTGGTCAAATTAAAAAATAATAATAGTAAAATAAATAATTCTTTTTTTCCCCCATTTTCTGGTGAAACATTTATTCCTATCCTATATTCATTTCCATCTTTTATTTTCATTTTATAATGACATTTAAAAATATATAGATTACATAAAAACTTTTGTGTTATCTTCCCAGTCTTAATGCTAATCACCTATTGTATCTCTGTTATTGTTTTGTCATTTAGAGTATGATACACTTATTAAGCCAGTTACACTTTAGTAAGTTTGTGAATGAGAAAAAGAGAAGACAAATAATAATTACTTCACTTATCCTCATTCAATTTTAGGAAAATTATGTCCCTAAAGTAGCAATTCTGCCTGGCAAATTATTTCCATGCCTAAACAGAATGAAAGAAATGTGAAATTATGAGAAACCTATGACAGTTTATTAGACACTGTGCTTTGAATAGTTAAAAACTGATGATACTTGATAATCAAGAGTAAATTAATAGGCTAACATGTAAAAATGTATACTTTAATAAGTATAAAGTATATAAATAATTAGGTAAGCTTGGAGCTGACCAAGATACATAAATTAGAAGATACAATGTCTATCTAAATTTGCTATATTTCTTTACAGCATATTTATTAAAGTAAATTGTTT
>NW_006207986.1:0-1339 GCF_000334495.1 Tupaia belangeri chinensis
ATATGTTTACAAGAAACTGCTGGTTCCATAGGTTTGTGATTAAGGAAGCCAGATCCAATGTAGCTGACTTCAGTCTGAATCCTGGGCCCAGCAGCTTGTAAAAACACACTGGGCCTATGTCCACAGGCATGCCCCAAATCTTGACAGGATGGACAAATGAAGGAGAAGGGAATGCAGCATGTCCAGGCTCCATTAAAGGATGCTTTCTTCTTTCCTCTATACCTCTGTCTCTGTATCTTTCTGGTAAAGGCACAGGCTGACTGGAAATTTAAAAGAAACAAACAAAGAGAAACTGCCAAATCATTTTCCACAGTGACTGTCATTTTGCATTCCCATCTGCAATGCATGAGCGCTCCAGTTGCTCTGTCTTCTCCCTAGCTCTTGGCCTTGCCAGTAGATTTAAACTATTATAACAGATGTATCAGCAGCTCTTCATAATTTTTTTTTTACTTTATTAAAATACTGAGTTTATTTCACATGCATACTTTTGTCTCCCCACCGTTTCCATCTCTGATCACCACTACTACTGTGTCCTATCATAACATTCCCTACATACCTAAAACCAAGCAAAGAGTAGAGTTCCATCTTTAAAAACTAAACAGGCAGGGGCCAGCAGGTGGCACGGTGGTTAAGGGCGCCGGACTCCCACATGGCCAACCATGGATCAAGTCACAGTCCTGGTGGCTTGCTTTCTCACTTTCCCTCTCTCTCTCACTCTGTCCCTCTCTGGTTAAATTAAAATAAATGAATAAATAAAGTTACATAAAAGAATTCTTAAAAAATAAAAACTAAACAAGCATTTTGGACAACACATTTTTAGCAACGGAACCTGGACATTTATCAAACGCAGTGGGGAAAGTTCTCACTCTGCATTATAAAAAGGACAGCCATCCATAGGGGCTGGCTAGTGCGTTGTGGTTAAGGGCACTGGACTCCCACACGGCCAACCATGGTTTGAGTCCCAGACCAGATGACTTTCTCTCGCACACTCTCTCTCTGTCCCTCTCTGGTCAAATTTAAATAAATAAGTTAAATAATGTAATTCTTAAAAAAAAAAAAAAGGACACCTAGATATCAACTGTTATAGAAATGAAATAAGATGGAATTTTTTTTTAGAATTATTTTATTTGACCTTATTTATTTATTTGAATCTGACCACAGAGGAACAGAGTGAAAGAGAGAGGGGGGGAAAGTAAGAAAGTAAGTTGCCAGGTCTGGGACTCGAACCTCAGTCGGCCATGTGGGAGTTCAGCACCCCTAACCACCACGTCACCTGCTGGCACCAAGATGGAAAAGTTTAACAAATTATTTAAACTATTTTCTTAAAGAGACTTCCTCC
>NW_006207987.1:0-826 GCF_000334495.1 Tupaia belangeri chinensis
GCGCCCTAAACACCATGCCACCTGCTGGTCCCCACACACTACATTTTGTTTACCCATTCATTTGTCAATGGACATTTCGGTTGTATGACTTTAGGCCAATTATTTCATCTCTCTGCTATGAACATGGGTGTATAAATATATATCCAAATCCCTCCTTTTAATACTTAAGGGTAAATACTTAGACATGAAATTGCTAAATCATAGTGTAATTCTATGCTTAATGTTTTGGGGAAGTGTCATACTGTCCTCCTCAGAAGTTTTACCTTTTTTCTATTCCCAACTGTATTACACAAGAATTTCAATTTCTCCACATCCTCACCATCTCTTCTTATTTTCTATTGCTTTTATTTATTTATTTATTTTGTGGCTCTTTAAAAAACTTGCTAGAGAGCACATGCACTCGCCAGAGAGAGACAGAGAAAGAGAGAAAGAAAGTTAGAAAGCACTCTCCCCCACCAGGGGGTATGACCACATCACAGTCCCTTCTCCTCCATTTTCCTGAGATTTAGGGTACGCATGCATACACACCTGGTGTGTTTTTCAAGCCTCTGAGCCTGGGACTCCAACCGATAGTAGGCCATGTGGGGTCTAGCCACTGTAACCACCATGCCACCTATGTGGCCTGTTTTTTGAGACAGGGGCTCATTATGATCCCCCAGACTGGCCTCAAACTCACAATCTTTCTGACTCGGCCTCCTAAGTAGCTGGGATTACAGGTGTGCACCACAGTGCCCAGTTGTTTTTGTTCTGTATGGTAGTCTCCCGCTGTAAGAGGGTGACCTTTCTTTCTTAACAACCCTGTTGGGAATTTAGCTGCTCTGATCAT
>NW_006207988.1:0-393 GCF_000334495.1 Tupaia belangeri chinensis
GAAAGACAGCAGAGAAAAATAAAGAAAAAGTTGTGCACCATGCATTAGCGCGGCATGTGATTTCACCAGAGGCTTGTAGGTGAAACTTGTGCCTGCTGGCAGGCAAGGAAAGTTTGTGGAGAGAGGCTGAGCTAAGTATTAACAAGAGAATAGAGGGGTTTCAACAAAAAAGCCACTGCAGGGAGATCTTATCTACCTACCTAGGAGGTGGCGTCTTGGGCTGGGGAGTCTGGAAGTTCGGTGGGGGTCAGAGGTGACCCTCCCTCAATATCCCTTGCTGGCCAGAGGCTTGTAGGTGGACCTTGCACCTGCTGGCAGGCAAGGAAAATCTAGGACGTGGAGTCTTGGGCTGTGGAGCCTGGAAGTGGGGTGGGGGTCAGAGGTGACCCTCCC
>NW_006207988.1:703-2773 GCF_000334495.1 Tupaia belangeri chinensis
AAAAAAAGGCATGAATAACAACTGTAGATACCAAAGACAGTGCGGAAGGAGAGTAGGAAATGGCAGAGGTTGAGAGGTAGGGAATCAGTGGGAGGGGGAGCAAAATATATAAGACACAAGAAAAGGAAAATTATTTGTTCATGATAACATTTATGGTAATACCCTTGATTGAGCAAATATACAGAATATTCTGGATGGAAAATCTCATTCTGTATGCTGTAATGATGTACATCAAATGAATGTAAACAAATAAATTTAAAACTAGAAAAAGATAAATATGATGTTGCCTGATTAATAAAACCCTGGGCAAAATATATGTTGGAAAAAAAATACGAAAAATTAAGCAACAGTGACACTATTTGTTAGGCTAAATTTCTGTTTCCTCAAATCCACTGCATACACTGTCCTTCCCCTTTGTATGAATGAACTGGGACTGTCCTAACACATAACATAGACTGGGTGATTTCACAGAAATTGTGTTTCTCACAGTTCTGTAGGCTTAGATGACCAAAAATTCATGATAGGCTTCTCCTCTTGGATTAAAGGTGGCAACCTTTTAGATGAGTAATGTCATGGTGGCTAGATTGAGGGCACGGGAGAACAGAGAGAAAGACAGAGAGATATCTCCTATCCCTCTTATAGGACCATCAATCCTACCCACTCTTATGAACTCTTTTAGCCATAATTACCACCCCTTTCACCAAAAGAACTATCTCTAAATATAGTCACATTCAGGTGATGCCTAGGCTTCAACATAAATTCTAGGGAAACACAACTCATATACAGTATTACTCATAGAGTCTTCTTTGGCAGAAGTATTAAATATCCCTTATCAACTAACATCAAGTTTGTATTCCTCATTTGCCTTGCTATAACCAACAACATATGAATATAAATAACATGGGTCAATTCTTTTTTGAATATTTTTTAGAATTATTTTATTTAACTTTACTTATTTTAATTTGACCAGAGAGGGACAGAGAGAGAGGGAGAGAAAGAGAAAGTAATAAAGCAAGGTCCGGGACTTGAAACACAGTCAGTCATGTGGGAGTCCAGTGTCCTTAACCATCATGCCACTTGCCAGTCCCAACATGGGTCAATCCTAAATAGAATACATAGGCCACTGTTCTCTCTCTGCCATGAGGACTGACAAAGTTACAAAAAGAAATAATCACATATCTGGGACTCTAAGTAAAACAGAAATAAAAACAAAGTTTTGTATGATGGGTAAGTAATATGATCCTAAAAAAAAAACATTTGATGCTTATCTAACCAGTAAATAAACCTGCTCTCTAACAAAACAAAATAATTCCCACCAATAATAACAAGCGGTGCAAAAATAGCAAAATATGTAGTCCTAATTGTTAAATGGCTAAAAGAGGCAAATACTAAATTAGTATAAATGCTAAATACCCTAGGAAGAAGAGATCAAGAAATAAAGTTCCCACTCTTATCTGTACTTAGTGTCATTGGCAATTACACAGATAATAATTTAAGTAAAACAAGCCATTATCTGCTAAAAATAGTAATAATAAAAATAAATGAAAAAAATACTGAATGCCTTAAATAGTACTAAGTGGCTAAGTACTTATTAACAGTGCTGGGGCCAGTAGGTGGCATGGTAGTTAAGGACACTGGACTCCCATATGGCTAACCAGGATACAAATCCCGGACCTGGTGGCTTACTTTCTCCCTCCCTCTCTTTCTCTCTCTCACTCTTGCTCTCTCACTCTCACTGACCCTCTCTGGTCAAATTTAATAAATAAAGTTAAATAATTCTTTTAAGTTATTATTTATACACTTACTGTTACTTACGGCAACTGTAACTATGCAATGTAAGTATTTCTTATTAAGTAAAATAATAAAGTGGGATTTAAAACCTTTAGTTAATGAAGCTGGAAAACAGAATGATAAGAGTATACCTATGTTATATTCCCTGTATTTGGTAGAGTATTATAGTAAATTGTTTGGTTCCCAAGGAAGGGCCTCAATACTGTCATTTACATTTCAAAAGGAATAGGGTGACATTAGAAATTAGAGTCATATAGAATTTGAAAATGCTTATCATTT
>NW_006207989.1:0-780 GCF_000334495.1 Tupaia belangeri chinensis
TCCTTATTGAAAATCATATATGGGGTCACACCATTTTCACGGTAGTCCAGTAGAGCAATGATGCCACCTGATTTATGTTTTCACCAATAAAAAACTAGTGTTTTGTTTTGTTTGAAAGGTTTTTGCCATAGGGCACATGAGTTCACCAGAAAGACAGAGACATAGAGACAGATAGCGAGAAATCCCCCCCCCCAGGGGCATGGCCATGCCACAGTCCCTTCTCCTCCATTCTCCTCTCGGGATCTTGGGCATGCACACACATGCATCCAGTGTGAATTGAAGTCACCAGGTCCAGGACTTGAACCATGGTGGACTACATAGGAGTCCAATGACATAGCCATTATGCTAACAGCTGGTCCCAAGAACTGGTGGTTTTTGAAATTAGCAAGAATATGCTTGATTTGTTCTGCAGCCCCTGTCATAAATGGTTTTACTCTTTCTGGTCCTTGCTCTTCAAGTTAGCCTTTGATTGATTTCATGTAATCTTTGATGTACTTCTTGTAGGCTTGTTCTGTGAAGCTGGTTTCCTGCAAGTGGTGGTTCATGACAATGTCAACACCAGTGACCACTGTGCTTTCAGTCCCTTTGCCCTCAGGGCCTTGAGCAGAGGCATTTCCACCAATGAGCAAGTCATCAATGTTACCCTCTGTCCTAGTGACCATCTTCCCCTCCACCTCCATGCAGACTGTCCGCGATCTCCCAAATCATGTAAATGTCGGAGAACATCTCATTGTGGCTGATGAAGTCCTAGTAGATAATCATGATGGCTGCTGGAGGGAG
>NW_006207990.1:0-960 GCF_000334495.1 Tupaia belangeri chinensis
TCTCAGCCTAGAAATGCTTTCCAGAAAGGTATTAGAGAAACAACATATTAGGCGTTGGGCCACCAGATGACATAATGGTTAAGGTGTGGGACTCCCACATGGCTGACCACAGTCTGAGTCCTGAATCTGGTGGCTTCAAAATCTCATGGGAAACACCCGTGTGTGCCCAAAATCCCAAGAAGAGAATAAAAGAGAAGGGACTGTGGCGTGGCCATCCACCAAGGGATGTGATTTTTCACTTTCTCTCTCTTTCTCTCTTTCTCTCTCTCTCTCGTGTTTGTGTCCTATAGCAAAAATCTGAAAATAGAAAAAAAGAGGGGAAAGCTTTAATATTGAATAAGCATTAAATTGTAATATGATAGACATCACAGGCAAACCTCTAAGATACTACAAAAGCAGAATGAAATCGCACTTTTTTATGTACCCAACCAGATATGTACCCAACCACTCCGCACATATTCTCAAAATAAATAGTAACTAGTCCTCAAGTAAGAGGACTGGACAGAACCATTTGTTACACACAATTTATCCTAACTTTACCTAGCAATTATGGTGAGCATGTGTTTGGCTAATTGACTTAACAAGAGGAAGAAGAAACTTCTATCTTTATGACAAGAGATAGTTTTACCACTTGGAACAAGGTACTGAATACTTGAAAAAAAAAAACAAAACTGGAGTTAGGGGTGCTGTCTTCACTCAGGTTTACATTTCAGAGAGATGGTTTCGTACTAGAGAAAGGCATTCCTAGTTCCTGAAGTGGACAAAATCCTATCTAGTCTCCAAAATTATTTCTATACATTTTGAAGGAAGGAGAAATCACAAGTTTTCTAGAGTAAGTATCGGGAAAAAAAAGGAGAAGGAAATTTCTTCTTTTACATTTGGTGGAGAGAGAATTTAGCTTCTTATTTTAAATTTGTACTTATCCTACTAGAGCGATATGTCAGAGAAGCATGGTGTGAT
>NW_006207991.1:0-1068 GCF_000334495.1 Tupaia belangeri chinensis
CATTCAAGATTTAAATGTTTTAAAACAGTTTCTGGGACCTACCGTTATCATAGTCACTTATTGTTGAACTCCGGCATGGCCAAATGCAGTTCGAGTCCCAAAAAGGATGCTTTGAAACTCATGCCAGGCAGGTGTGTGTACATGCCCAAGATCCCAGGAAGAGAATGGAGAAAAAGAGATTACAGCATGACCATTCTCTCTGAGAGTGATATTTCACTTTTTCTCTCACTGTGTCTGTCTCTTTCTCTCTCTCTGGCAAGCATATATGCCCTAAGGCAAAAACCTCTACAGAAAAATTTAAAAAGAAAAGAAGTTAAACATGTTTTCAACATTTACATAGGTCTATTTATGATGATATCGATAGAAAAATTAAAATGTACAATAAGAAAAGTAGGTACACAAAGTGACATATGATATACAAGGAAAAATCAATAGAAATTGGGGTAGAAATAGAAGTTATGATATTCCAGGGGAACAAGATATTTCTCATTTTCTGAATATTAAAAAGAAAACTATTCATTTCTGTTGTGATTAACAGCTATGATAAGCCATGGAAATATAAAGTTCATTATAAAAAAAAAGAGGAGCGTGTAGAGAAGAGAGCTGGAATAAATTCTAATCATTGCTAGTATCATTCAGAGCCACCAGATGGGCCAACCAAGATATTTAGATGCTGAGATAATATTTAGATGTGAGATCCAGTTTTAAATCACTTTGGTGCCACCTGAAGCTGAAAGAATTCTCTCAGTGTTATCAACATAGGCTCTTAATTTGGAATATCTTGGTATTACCTTAAGGATTCTTCTGTGGAAAATTACACAAAAGCCAACATTTTCTTTAACATGACAATCAATTTGTGAAATTGAATTGCTGGATCTTTGTTTTGTCACCAGATGCAAATCAGTGTGTTCAGTGCCCAGCTCAAGAGTATCCAAACAGTGAAAGACCTCACTGCCTCCCCAAGCCTGTGACATTCCTGGCTTTTGAGGATGCTTTGGGGACAACCATGGCCTGCATAGCTCTGTATTTTCTTGTTTTCACAGTCATGGTTTTGGGAGTCTTTGTGAA
>NW_006207992.1:0-1207 GCF_000334495.1 Tupaia belangeri chinensis
TACCAACTCCATTTGTCTCCTACCCTCCATTGTGTGGACTTCTTGTCCTATCTACTTAACTAGAGATCTTACTCTTCTCTCATCAGGATCCTGTAGCAGAGCTGGAAACTGAAATTCTGGTTGTCAGAGCCCCTGGTTCCTCAACCTGAAGCAGGAGAATCTACATTTTGAACTCTCTATATTGAAAATTTGCTTCCTCCTTTTTACCTAGAGTAAACAGAGGGATTAACATTCCTATTGTCTTTCTAAATAATCCAAAACTCCCTACCTGAAATTCCTTAGCAATAAACTCCTTACTGGAGCCATAAAGACCATTAAGATCTTATTGTGTTTAGGCAAAGTGCTCTTAGTGATTCTTTTTTTTTTTTTTGGAGAGGTTTTGCTATAGGGTGCGTGTGCTCGCCAGACAGAGAGAGACATAGAGACAGAAAGTGAGAAATCACCCCCCAGGGGGGATCGTCTTGTCGCAACCCTTCTCCTCCATTCTCCTCTCGGGATCTTGGGCACGCACGCACGCACGCACACAAGCCCGGCACACAAGCCCGGCACACAAGCCCGGCGTGAGTTCTAAGCCACTGGGTCCGGGACTCGAACCGTGGTCGACTACGTGGGAGTCCAGCGACATAGCCATTAAGCTAACTGCTGGTTCCCCTGTTCTTAGTGATTCTTAACCTGTTTGACCTGGCTTCTGTGACGGCTTTCCATTGGAATCTTCTTTCCCTTTCTTCTCCGTCCCCTCCTCAATGGTTACTGTTCCTGCCACATCAACTCAAAAGTTGTTGTTTTGTTTTGTTTTTTAATTTCCCCTTCATAAGCAACCTTCCCCCTGCACTCAGGGCTGCGGGGTCTTTGAGAGACATGAGAGCTCCCACAATCTCTGGTAATGACTTCTATAACCTGGCTATGACTGGGTGTCCCCTCCTTTCTCGCTGATCAAAATATAACAAACCGATCCGGGTCCAGCTTGGACTGGATCACCCCATTCTGGAGCGTCTGGAGTCACCATTGTACACCTGAATGCACACACCCATCTTCCGACAAAGCAGCTACTGGAAGCAAAGCCCAGGCCACCTCTTTCCTCACCCCAGACCTGCACATCTCGAGGCTCTTGTTGCTCTCCCCACCCAGCCTGGACCAGAGGCCGCATCTTCCCTCATGCGCCCTCCTCCTCCACCAGACCTCCCCCCCACGTTTCTGCTCCCACCAA
>NW_006207993.1:0-1062 GCF_000334495.1 Tupaia belangeri chinensis
GGATTGTAAAATTCCAAATGTGGTTCTAATTTTTGACTGGTAACAAAAATTTCAGTCTGAGCATAAGATTGTACCCATTTAGGCTTCTCTTTTCACTGCATTCCCATAGTCTCCGTTCCTGTGTTTCATAGTATAGCTGTTGGCAGCTAGCAGTATTGAGAAGACTACCTGGAGATTTGGAGCAATGTAGTTTTCATCTGAGGAAACTATTTGAGGGATTCTCTGTATTTCCTCTTGGCTGAAGTATTCTGTGTCTCTCTGAGTCTGTGGATTTTCATGAGCCATGTTAAACAATCTAGAGTCTACTCTTCATGATTCTGTAGAAACAGGAGGCTCTAAGTTGTGAAATAATTTTTGAAAAGTGAAAAATCAGCTACTGTCAGGTCACTTGAGTGGCCTGATAAATAATTAAGTCAGTTGGATCCCAGTCACCCAAGGTTTGATTCCCAGACCTGGGAGTTTGATAAACATGAAACATGCTGAGCTGTGGGCTAGTTTATCCAAAATCTAAAGAGGAAAATGGAGAAGAACTGGCATTATAGACATATCAGCAGTAGCATGATTTCTCAATTTCTTTTATTTTTCTTTGTCTCTCTCAGTGCCTTTATGAAGAGTGCACCTTCCCTATTGTTATAACATAAAAAAAATAATAAAATAAATTACATGCATACAAGCACTCACAAATATCTACTGCTGTCTCCTAGTTCCTAGCAAAAGATTAGTGAATAGCTTCATTTTAGCTGGATACATGGACACCCTTAGGACCTTCCCAGGGTCTTGGTGGTCATAGACAGATTAAGGTGGTTTGCATAAATGTGGATGGAGCTGAAAAATGTAAATGAAGTTGGTTGCACTTTCCTTAGTTTTTATACAAGCAAGAGCAGATCACCATCAAATTAAGTGCTCTTTGACCTTAAAAAGAATTATATACCTAATGCATAATCAGTGTTTAAAAGTTAAGAAAATAGAGGATAAAAGGAAAGACATTTGAAAATGATTCTATCACAAAGTCATCGTCATTGTTATCCCTGTGCAATAAGGCGTCTACTGTCTTTTCACTTA
>NW_006207994.1:0-3229 GCF_000334495.1 Tupaia belangeri chinensis
TACAAAATTTATTTGATCATAGTTTTACATGACAGGGGAAACTTCAGATTGAAGATTCAAAGATACAGGAGAAACTATATGATTTTGTGCTTAGGTTCAATGAAGCAGGGACAGATGCATAGAAACACAATTGGACAGAAAGTGTATGAGCCAATACGTATAGACTGAGGGGAAAAGCTAGTGAATCCTGTCTAGATTCTTCTTAGCCTCTCTGTGCAGTGTTTATTTCTCCCATGGTGACAGTTGTCAGAAACAAAATGGAGTAGCTTATGTCAACCTTGACTAAACCAAGCCAGGGAAGGCTACGTAGGAGGCGTATTTCTCACTCTAGTGTGTCTAGTAACATTTACTGTCACAAAGACTCTGTCAGACCACAACCTTGCACAAAGAGCACTGCATCCTGACACATGGACTAATTCAACAAGGACATCTTCCCAGAAACTGCGTGTGCAAAAGAGGACTAATAACTCCCTTGTTCTAGATCCTGGTAGCCAAGGATAATTGTCCCAAAGCAACTGATTGATTTTCTTTTTCTCTCTCCCCTATGCTTGTGGTTGTTGCCTTTAAAACATGTCTGAGGATTATAAGAACTCATGTTAGGATCCCACCCAGGTGATAGGCCTCAATCCTTTTCTTAGACATAATTTGCCTCAGTTTACCTTTTAGGTTGGCACTGGTAATGGGAGGACCGCCCCCATCAGCCCTCAGAATGAGGGTCTTAATTTCTTTCTGACCAACTGTAATACAGTAAAGCAGAGGGGGTAGTTACAGTAATATTGTTAGGTTCTATGGCTGGCTCTAGGATAAAGGGGTTCTGGCGTCTATGATGCACCTTGAGGAAAGAGGAATTCTAATTTTTCTTTTTTTTGGAGAGGTTTATGCTATAGGGCACGTGTGCTCGCCAGACAAACAGAGAGAGACATAGAGACAGAAAGCGAGAAATCAGCCCCCAGGGGGGATGGTCACGCCACAATCCCTTCTCCTCCATTCTCCTCTCTGGATCTTGGGCACGCACGCACACGCACCCAGCATGAGTTTTAAGCCACCGGGTCCAGGACCCGAACCACGGTCGACTACGTGGGAATCCAGTGACATAGCCATTACGCTAACTGCTGGTTCCCAGGAATTCTAATTTCTATGGCTTGTTTCAGAGGAGAATTAGGGTGAGAGACAGGAGGGCAGTAGGAGGTCAAAGAGAAACTGCTTCTAACGCTGGTTCTGTGGATTTCACTTCAGGGTCTAGTTTACCGAGCTCCCACAGACACTAACTGGAAAACAACCTAAATGTTTAAGAAGAGAGAAAATGGTAGGACAAAGTATGTTTATAAAACAGAATCTTTTACAAACATTAAAAATTATGTTTTGTGTGAAAACATTTTTTTAAATTGCCATAGGGCACATGTGTTTGCTGGAGAGAGAGAGAGAAAACAAGACTCCACCCACCCCCTTACCATGGAGCACGGTCAAGACGCAATCCCGTCTCTTCCATTTCTCCTTCCTTTAGGGATTTTAGAACACCTTTTCACATGTTCCCTGAGTGTTTCAAAAGCTACTGGATCTAGTACTTGAACATGTGGTTGGCCATGTAGGATCCAGCTCACATAATCACCAGGTCATGGGCTAGCCTATAAAAATAATTTTTTTTAAAAGACAGATTTTTGCTATAGGACATGTGTGGTCACTGGAGACAGAAAGTGAACCATCCCCCACCAGGGGGTATGGCCCACTGCAATCCCTTTTCCTCCTAGGATTTTCCTCTCCTCCATTCTCCATTTTTGGCACATATGCACATGTGCCCAGTGTGAATTTTTCTTTTTTTTTTTTAAGAATTATTTTTTATTTGACTTTACTTGTTTATTTATTTTAATTTGACCAAAGAGGGATAGAGAGTTAGAGCAAGAGTGAGAGAGAGAGAGAGAGAGAGAAGATAAGAAAGCAAGTTGCCAGGTCCAGGACCTGAAACTTGGTTGGCCATGTGGGAGTCCAGTGCTCTTAACCACCATGTGACCTGCTGGACCCAGTGTGAACTTCAAGCCCCCAAGTCCCGAACCACATTCAGTCATGTGGGAGTCCAGTGATGCAACTATTAGTCCACCTGCTGGTCCTGTATAAAAATAATTTAAAGAGGAGTTTTGTACAGTTATCGAAAGGTTTGTTTTGTGGTGTTAAGTTTAAGACTGTGCATATATCGTATTATGTACATATAAATGTGTATATATATTCACACTGGAGACAAAATTCTGACTAGTTTCTCCTTTTCTAGACACTTTCTAAGGAGCTTGGAGGAGTCATACTTACAAACATTTATCTTGCTGTAGCAGGTCACCTTGGCCCAGCAATTGTGGAATGTTCCCTATCTCCTGTCCAGATAGAGAGGGCTCCCTGATAGCATTTTATGATACTTGGTAATGTTTTCTTACCTCTGGCCAAGCCAACACAAGGACTTGTTATGCTGGTGTGCAATTTTGTCTATGTTGCCTGCTCTCAAAACTAAATTAAGGGGACCAGCAGGTGGCGTGGTGGTTAAGGGTGTTGGACATGGCTGATTGCAGTTAGAGACCCGGATCTGGTGGCTTACTTTCTCACTTTCCCTCCCTCCCTTTCTCTCTCTCTCTCTTCTTTCTCTTGTAGAAAAATAAAAGAACTATGGCATCTGAACACCCTGGAAAATGCTTTAGTGCTTTCCCAGGTGTGGTCACTCAGTCTCACAGTTAAAATGAATTGTTTTACTTATTTTCTGCAGACACTTGGCTATTTTCATGGACAACACCCACACATGCACAGAAAAAAGGCTGAGGATAATAGCACTCTGGCAATGGTGTCTTGAGTAGTGAGAACATAAGCAATTTATATGTTCTTATTTATAACCTTTCATATTTGTCACATTTTCTATAACAATTATGTAGCATTTTATAGTCATAAAGTGGTTGTTTTTAAAGGAAAACAAAAGAATGGACAAAGTTTGTGATAAGCACAACTGGTCAGAACCCCAAATTCTAAATAAAGAAATGAAGAATATTAGCCTATGAAAATCTGGTCTAAGTAGTTAAAAGGTCATTTCTGTGCTCTGAGGGAAAAATTATTACCTTAGAGCAAGTAGACAGGGACAGTTTAAATTATACATGTGCACTTTCACTTCCTATTTATTAAGCCAGAAAAATAAAATGAAAATCGATAAAACTCTAGTAAAGCAATTCATGCATTTTGTACCATGAGCACTTTGCATAAG
>NW_006207995.1:0-2630 GCF_000334495.1 Tupaia belangeri chinensis
TCTTTTCTTTTTTTTTTTTTAAGGATTAGTTTTTATTTGAGTTTATTCATTTATTTATTTTAATTTTACCAGAGAAGGACAGAGAGCAAGAGCGAGCGAGTGAGAGAGACAAAGCAAGTTGCCAGGTCTGGGACCCGCCTTGGTTGGTCATATGGGAGTCCAGTGCTCTTAATCACATTGCCACTTGCTGGACCAGTGTGAATTTCTAGCCCCCAAGTCCCAAACCACGGTCAGTCATGTGGGAGTGCAGCAATGTAACTATTAGTCTATCTGCTGGTCCTGTATAAAAATAATTTTAAGAGGAGTTTTGTAAATTTATAGAAAGCTTTGTTTTGTGGTGGTAAGTTTAAGACTGTGTGTGTAGTGTATTATATACATAAAAATGTGTATATATTTTTGCACTGGAGACAAAATTCTGACTAGATTTCCTATTCTAAGATACTTTCTAAGGAACTTGGAGGAGTCACGTCTACAAACATTTATCTTGCTGTAGCAGGTTGACTTGGCCCAGCGATTGTGGGATGTTCCCTATCTCCTGTCTAGATAGAGAGGGTTCCCTGATAGCATTTTATGATATTCGGTAACGTTTTCTTATCTCTGTTTAAATAAAATACAGGCATTCCTTTGCTGATTCTTAAGTTGTAGGGGAATAAAGACTTGTGTTTTTAACCAATTACTAACCTTCAATTTCTAAACCCACCTATAACCTAGTAGAAGCTCCTATTTGTAGAGACGCTGCCTTTTGGGCCAAGCCAACGCAAGAACTTGTTATGCTGGTGTGCAATTTTGTCTGCGTTGCCTGCTCTCAAAACTAAATTAAGGGGTCCCACAGGTGGCATGGTGGTTAAGGGCTCTGGACTCTCAAATGACAGACTGCGATTAGAGTCCCGGACCTGGTGGCTTCCTTTCTCAGTTTCCCTCCCTCCCTCTCGCTCTCTGTCTCACTCTCTCTCTCTCTCAATCTCTCTCGTTTGTAGAAAGTAAATAAATAAAAAGAAATGTCACATCTGAGCACTCTGGAAAATGCTTTAGTGCTTTCCCAGGTGTGGTCACTCAGTCTCACAGTTAAAATGAATTGTTTTACTTATTTTCTGCAGACACTTGGCTATTTTCATGGACAACACCCACACATGCACAGAAAAAAGGCTGAGGATAATAGCACTCTGGCAATGGTGTCTTGAGTAGTGAGAACATAAGCAATTTATATGTTCTTATTTATAACCTTTCATATTTGTCACATTTTCTATAACAATTATGTAGCATTTTATAGTCATAAAGTGGTTGTTTTTAAAGGAAAACAAAAGAATGGACAAAGTTTGTGATAAGCACAACTGGTCAGAACCCCAAATTCTAAATAAAGAAATGAAGAATATTAGCCTATGAAAATCTGGTCTAAGTAGTTAAAAGGTCATTTCTGTGCTCTGAGGGAAAAATTATTACCTTAGAGCAAGTAGACAGGGACAGTTTAAATTATACATGTGCACTTTCACTTCCTATTTATTAAGCCAGAAAAATAAAATGAAAATCGATAAAACTCTAGTAAAGCAATTCATGCATTTTGTACCATGAGCACTTTGCATAAGACCTTTGTCCTGTGTAAAATTCATTCACAGTAAACATTAGTCTTAGAAAAGGCTGAAACTGATTCCAGCGCACGTCAGGGCAGGGAAAGTACTGCCTGTCTGAGGGCTCCAGCTCCTCCCCCTGCAGCCAGTGCCAGCTCTTTTAAGCCAGCGCCTGAGTCATCCTGCTCGCTCAGAACAGTTTGGACACCCACCATGGCCACCTTTGTGGAGCTCAGGACCAAAGCCAAGATGCCCATCGTGGGCCTGGGCACCTGGAAGGTAAATATGCAAGTCTTTGGGCACCTGCTTCTCTCCAGGGACTTATGGGGCTTTCCTCTTCTCTGCATTCAGTCTGGAAAGTTCTGAGGTTTAGCAAGCATTTGGAGAAATATTCAGCCTCCAAAGTTGCTTTCCTTTCTCAGGGTTGATTCAAGCTCAAAGTTCCAAGATTAGCTTTTCCCAGCAGGGATGAGCTCTTTATCTAGCAAGTATCAAAAAAACAAGCAGATGTTGGACTTAAAAATTAGAAAGAGAAAGAAAGAAAGGAAGAAAGGAAGAAAGAAAGAAAGAAAGAAAGAAAGAAAGAAAGAAAGAAAGAAAGAAAGAAAGAAAGAAGGAAGGAAAGAAAGAAAAAGAGAGAGAGAGAGAGAGAGAGAGAAAGAAAGAAAGAAAGAAAGAAAGAAAGAAAGAAAAGAGAAAGAGAAAGAGAGAGAGAATGAAAGAAAGAAAATAATAGCTTTTCAGGCAGTTCCTCACCTAGCAGTCATTGCCTCTAAAACTTTCCCTGGCTCTAGGACGCTTAAAGGAGCTGAACATTTTAAGTGTCTTGACCTTGTATTTGCTGCCTGTGGCTGAGTGGATGAGAGTTGTGGCTGCTACTCTGAAGTCTCTTGGCTCCCTTCGTTGCTCCCAGTGTGGAACTTAGATCAGCAGGATCAGAATGGCCCGAGAGCTTGGTAGAAATGCACTACCTCAGGTTCCACTCAAAACTACTGAATTGGCATCTGCACATTAATGAGATTCCTGTGCAAATATGCTGTGATCACAGAGAGCCTGGGCTGAGAG
>NW_006207996.1:0-1196 GCF_000334495.1 Tupaia belangeri chinensis
TGCAGTTCTTCAGTGAGAGCAGAGCCCCGCCCCGTGGTGAGCCTGGGGGGGCTCAGCCGGCCCCGTTACTCCCCTCCGGCCTTGGTCTGCTCTGTGGACTGGGAGCATTGATCTTTTCTACCTTGACTCCAGGGCTGTTGTGAAGAGGGGTCGGTGGGGGCGGTACGGCGTAGACGGTAGTGGTTGTTATTAGTAGTATCAGTACTGCATGCTGGTGTTTCCCCAGGTCCCAGGTCCCTAAAGCTGGACCATCTAGGGACCCCTTCAGCTGCCCAGAAAACCCCTCGGGTCACCAGTCACCATCTTTCATGTGCTCTCAGGAGAAAACCAGCGCCCAGTCAGGGGCCAAGGACTGCGCTGGCTGGGTGTGCTGGTGCATTCGTGACCATTAATAAACCAATATTGATAGGTTACTATTATCGAAAGCCCCCCTTTTTAAAGACTTCCTTAGTTTCACCCCGAGGTCCATTTTCTGTTCAGGATCCCATAGACATATCACATCACATTTGGCCGTCATGTCTCCTTAGGCTTCCTTGGCTGAATTTGCCTTGTTTTTTAAAATTTTAAAATTATTTTCCATTTAAAATTCCACTTATTTTAAAATTCTCTGTCTCAGACAGAGACAGAGAGAAAGGGAAAGCGAGAAAGCAAGCTGCCCGGTCCAGGACTCGAACCATGGTCTGCTATGTGGGAATCTAGTGCCTCAAACCACCATACCACCTGCTGGCCCTTACCTTGTTTTATTGACCTTTGTGTTTGGGGGTCCTGATCAGAGGTTTTGTAGAGTGCCCTCCAATTGGGATTGGTCTGACATTTCTCTCATTACTAGAGCTGGGTTCCGGGCATGGGAGGAAGACCACGGAGGTAGTGTCGCTTCATCTCATCATGTCAGTGATATGTCACGTCGTATCATGATTTATGACCACGGCACTGGCTTTGGTCACGTGGCCGAGGCAGTGCTTGTTGGATTTCTCTGCCATAAGTCACTTTTGTATTTATTTATTTATTCATTTATAAACTTGTACTTTAATTCTATTTTTCCATGACTTTTTAATTTTTAGGTTTTCGCAGTAGGGTTTGTACATTTGCTAGAGAGAGGGAAGGGAGAAATCACCCCCCAGGCGGGATGGCCATGCCACAATTCCTTCTCTGTCATTCTTCTCACGGCATTTTGGGCATGCACACACACACACTCT
>NW_006207997.1:0-1092 GCF_000334495.1 Tupaia belangeri chinensis
GACTCTGAAACCTTTTTAAATTTTAAATATGCCCAAATGTATTTATCATGACTCGCTGTCTTGTTCGGATTACAATTGGTCATCCAGCAAAGCAAAATGATTTTGGTTCATTTCCAGTGATCCTATTTTTCCTGTTTGTATAAGGCTGCATCTGAGTCTGTGTGCCATAAAGAATAATTGTCCTTAGCTCTCAAACACAGGTCTCTGAGTTTAACTGTGGACATGATCTTAGTTATCTTTTCGTTTTTTGTGAGGGAGGATATTAATTTTAATTTGAGAGAGAAAACTATGACTTAATGGGGACTGCCAATCTCTGGGCATGAGCAGTTACACCCTTAGATTTATTTAATCAGTGTAGGGAGTATTTTTAGATGATCTGTGTGTGAACATCTTTGAACTGAGGGGAGGGTGAATGCCCCACACATGCCAGCCATTACTGAGACACTTCCTGTGTGTGCATAATGTCCTCGTACAATGTCCCCAGAGACCAGCAGTGTCCTCTCATCACAGAAGACAAAGCGGAGGTTCTGACAAGGCTCCATAAAGAGTTGACATAAGAGGCTGAGACAGCAGGAAGCAGGGAGGGCACACCAGTGGGCAGGGTAGTGCCCTTGAATATCTTGCAAGCATCAGTCTCACTCAGAAGGCCATGAATTAAACCTAGTCTTACTTTTAGTCTCCGTGGGGCCTAACACACTCAGGTAAACCAAGTAAGATTTCCCAAGCCTCCAGGGCATGTTTCACACTGATCCTGAACCTTCACACATTCAAGGGCATTAACAAGTGAACTCACGCTCTGGCCATGGGCAGTGTTTCTCCCATAGGACATCTGAAGCATTCAATGTGGGGTCATGACTCATGTCACAGAGATGAGACCAATGGCTCACATTCCATACACATCTGTAAAACTGCTATTTTTGGCTTTATAAAGAACACCTTTCCTCATGTGCAGGAAGTCCCATTGCCCACCTCATCCTGGGAGATGACTGAAACTTTGTGTCCTAAATACTGTAAGGAAACCTCGTGTATCCTCAGCCAGCTTAACCCTGGCATTGCAAAGGCCTGCAGCACCATCTGTGACACCTTCCATGT
>NW_006207998.1:0-641 GCF_000334495.1 Tupaia belangeri chinensis
TTATCCTATTTTTTCTTTCTTTTTTCATTATATTTTTCTTCTTTTCTCTTCTTATTCCTTTTCCTTTTTTCTTTATCTTTATTCATTTTCTGATCAGCCTCTATGCAAGTAAGTGTCTAGACAGGTCCAAGTGAACAGTTTTCAAATATCTAAATATGATTAGGGTCATAATATTTGTCGTTTCACCTTGACTACAATGCACAAAGAGTGAAAATGGAACAGAAGAAAGATGACAATTCACCTCCTGCTTGTGAGAACATTCAGATTGGCCCATCTCCACATGGATCCTGAACTTCAGCTGTGAAATAGTACTTTCAGAGACTTAAAATAAAGATTTTCTGCTCAGACTTCTCCCTAACTTATTTCTAGTGGGTAGCGTTACTTGTCTCTTTGTTTCCATTTCTTTCTGCCTCTCTGTGCCTCCGTAAGTCTTTTAATTTTTAATTTTTTTTTAAGGTAAAGTATTCTCTGGGCTTTCTAGCCTCCTTTATTATGTTAATAGGTGCCTCTCCCTTTCAGTTTAGGAAAGGCACAAACCCAGGACCATCTTCACATGGATCCTGAACTTCAGCTGTGAAATAGTGCTTTTGCATGGTGTGCAAGCATGCTGCGTGGTTTTCAATTTTTGCATTTTAATATTA
>NW_006207999.1:0-801 GCF_000334495.1 Tupaia belangeri chinensis
AGAGAGAGAGAGAGAAAGCAAGAAAGCAAATAAAGCAAGCTGCCTGGTCTGGGACTGCAATGAGGACTGCCTTTCAGGGTTGGGGGTTTTCAGAAAAAACCGGTACAGGGACAGCTCTGGGGAGGTCTCTGTGGCTTTAGAAGGATACATTTAAGGAGCAGACCTCAGGGACTGAGGAAAGGAAACCAAAGATTTTCATTTCTTTTCTTAAAAAAATTTTGACGGAAGGCATATGTGCTCACCAGAGGCTGAGAGACGGAGGGAGAAGGGAGAAACAGTCAATGGGACGTGATCATGTTACCGGCTCTTCATTTCTCCATCCTAAAGAGATTTGGGCACACACATACCTGCCTACTGTGTCTTTAAAGCCACCAAGGCGGGGCCAGTCGATGGTGTGGTGGTTAAAGGCCCTGGACTACCACATGGCTGACTGTAGTTCATCCTGGACCCGGTGGCCTGCTTTCTCACTCTCTCCCTTTTTCTCTCTCTCCCTCTCTCTGTCTCTTGCTCTCTCACTCTTGTCAAATTAAAATAAATAAATAAAGTTAAAAAAAAAAAAGCCCACCAGGGCACAAGGTTACTGCCATGTGGGATCTGGCTGTGGGATCCGGCTCTCTTAGGCACTAGGTCACAGGACCAGCCCACGTACATTTGTGATACCTGTTTCCTGGCAACACTTACAGAATGCACTGAGAAATAACCAGAGAGCCAGCAGTGTGGAGACAGCCTGCAGGGCCTGTCCACAGGGAGAAACTGCCCTTGTCCTCTGGTTTGCCTGTTTCTGTCAGGACCTGGGACGTG
>NW_006208000.1:0-805 GCF_000334495.1 Tupaia belangeri chinensis
CCTTACACATAAACTTTACTGGAAAGTCTGACGAGTCAGTGGTTAATCCCAAATGATTGGCAACAATTAGCTGTCTAGAGGTAATTACCTCCTCTGAAAAATAAAATTGGAGGAATTAGTTAAATCTAAAATTAAAAAACCTCATAATAAATTGCTATCTGACCTTCCTGCAAGGGGAAAGGGATGACACCCCTCAGAATATCAAGAATATTTGTGTTCTAAAAACTCTAAAGGTATAAAAAATTCCTATTGTTTTCTACCATCCTTAAGTATATAATTAAAAATTTCAAAAAAGAGGTTACTCAAAAAGTATCAATGTCAAAATAATCCCACAAAAATTGTCTCTTATAATCCTAATGTGTGTGTGTGTGTGTCTACGCATGTAATATGTCATGTTATGTACTATATGTTGTATGTCTGTGTGAAATCAGGCCTTAAAGTATTCTATTCAATTTGGTTTATTAAAAAGAGCACTCATAAAAATTAGTCTAAATGTTTCTCAAGTTTGTATAACTTTAACAAATGAGATGACTTCAAATATAATAAAAAACTTAAAATAAAAAAATAATGATAAGTAAAAATCTTCACAATCTCCAACATATATTTTGTCTAAGTTTTTATTAATCAAACAACATCATGTTTATCTTAATATGGTTGGTTTACTAAAATAGCTAGTATTTCTGGCTTTAGTTTTAGTGCTAACAGAGGATCTTTAACCTCAAAGTAACTTTTGGATATTTATAGAGGCCCCCTGTAGCATCTAAAAGTGAATTATTAAACCTATCAGGCTTATTATTTATATGTT
>NW_006208001.1:0-511 GCF_000334495.1 Tupaia belangeri chinensis
GAACATATTCCCAGAGGCCAGGGAATTATGCAGAGACAGATTCTTCCTAACTTGTGTTTGTGCTAAATAGCAGGAGATCTATGGCTTAGAGGATGAGGCCCATGTTCATGTACCAATGCAGAGTAGATATTGGTAGTACCCTCTGTCCCATGCGAGAAGATGCGTGGAATGGCATCCTATAGGGCCTGTGACCCAGACCTGTGTCTGACAGAAACGACTGTAAAGCCCTGCTTTATTCTTTGTGTAGTGCAGAAAATCAGGAAATGCTCCGCTCCTTCCACTTAGTCACTGTTCCTTCCAGTGTGCCAGGCACTGACTTCCCCTGACTTGGCTGGGCCTGGGACCTCCAATAGGAAATTCCTTCCAAGTTTCACCTTCAGATCCCTAGAGCTGTCCCCTGTCTCCCCCTTACAGACCATATTCCTGCACTGAGTGAAAGGAACTAGTGGCCAGACACTTTGCAGTAGCTTCAGCTCCTGGTTGCTAGAAAAGAGAAGCCACCAAGTCTGCC
>NW_006208002.1:0-2516 GCF_000334495.1 Tupaia belangeri chinensis
GACAGTCTGATTCTAAATTTTATATGAGAGTTCAAAAGCAAAGTGTATAAAAGAGTTCAAAAGCAAATGTATAAAAATCAGAAAACCTTTACAAAAGTGGGTAACTGATATGTACAGATATTCTCCGGATGATACACAGATTTTCCATAAATGAAATTTATTAGTAAACTGTGAAATGCATATCAAAATGATGTATTTATACCTATGAGATTGACCAAAAAATGTTTAATCTGATTTATCAGTTCTAAGTAGTGACTAGGATATGTGTAATGGAGAATATTGCTAGAAGGAGTATAAATTGGTACAACCATTTTAAAAAACAGTTTCACATTTACTAATTGGTATATTTCCTAAAAAAATGCTTGTATTGTTAAAAGAAACATTTACAAGAATATTTATAGTAACATTAATAGGGAAAAAAAAAGAAAACCCTGAAATCAGCTCAAACATTTACCAGTAGAGTACATAGTGAGACATTTATACAGTAAAACACTATTTAGCTTGAAAATGTAACTAGAACACAAACATTTATGAAAAAACTATGTTTACTGGAAAAAGTCATGCAAGAATTTACACAGTAATACATTTACATAAAGTTTCCAAACAGGCAAATTGTGACTAGGTAAGAGATTTACACAGAGGGTGAATAATAGAAAAAGAACTCAAGACAACCATGAACAAAAATCTGGGGACAGGAAGGTATAGTAGGTAGAATCCAGTCAAAGAGAAACTCATAGGAGGCTCCAAAACTATCCAGGATTTGTCTTTTGACTGAATTTACATTTTAATGCATAGTTCTGGTACACATAGAAATATTGTGTAAGGTTATCTGAGTTCTGGGCCATTTAAAGCCATCATACCTGAAAAGTGATATTAACAAATCTTTAAAATAATTCCTAAGTATTCTCCCAAAACAGGACAAACACTACTTTTTTTTCCTATAGGGTGTGTGTACTTGTCAGAGAGAGAGAGAAAGAAAGTGAGAAAGCACTCCTTAGAGGAGACGAACATGCTGCAGCCCCTTCTCTTCTATTCTCCTGTCAGGATTTTGAGCATGCATGCACATGAGCCAGATGTGTTTTTCAGGCTACTGGGTGCAAGACACGAACCACAGTTGGCCACATGGGATCCAGCTGCCATATTTAGCATGCTACCAGCTGGTCCTAAACACTTCTTTAAAACTACCTACTTTTTATGGAGCCATCATGTGGTGTGGTGGTTAAGATGCTGGATTCCTATATGGTCGGCCATGTTTGTTTTGTTTTTTGGGTTTTTTGCTTGTTTGTTTGTTATAGGGCGCATGCGCTCACCAGACAGACAGAGAGAGACAGAGAGACAGAAAGCGAGAAATCACGCCCCAGGGGGGATGGCCACGCCGCAATCCCTTCTCCTCCATTCTCCTCCTGGGATCTTGGGCACACATCCACACGCGCCCAGCATGAGTTTAAGCCACGGGGTCCGGGACTCGAATCGTCGTCAACTACGTGGGAGTCCAGCGACATAGCCATTATGGTAACTACTGGTCCCAGGTCGGCCATGTTTTTAAAGGGATCTAGTTTAAGTCCTGGGCCTGATGGCTGGCTTTCTTTCTCTCTCACTCTATCTCTACCCACTTATGGTAAGCACATGTACCCTGTACGGTATAAAAATAATAATGATGATAACATAATTTTTTTAAAAAAAATCTATGTTTTAGTATGGTTGACTTGAAGTGAGACATAACAGATGAGATTGCTGAGAGAATGATTCATTAAGAGAAAAGGTCAACAGATTGAAGCTTGAGGTGTTCCTGTATTTAAAATAGGGAAATGAGAATGATTTAATCAAAAGAATTAAGAGGGAGAGGTTGCGATGAGAAAAAGAAAAAAGCAAAAAACAAACAAACAAACAAAAGCAAGTGAGGGAGGGTATGTGAGTTCCAGAAGTAAGTTTCACAGGAGAGGATGAGGTGTGTCACATGCTGAGGGGATTGAATAAGATGACTAAATTGATCATTTGATTTCACCTGACGAGTTAATTGGTGGCTGAGTAGTATGGTTTTCAACCAGCCAAAGTGAATGGCTTGGATAAAAAGATAATTCATGTGTATTCAGGAGACAATGACAAGGGAGAAAGTGGGAATAGTCTTTAGGAGAGTGTTGTTATAGGACATTAGCAATATGGTGGAACAGGAAGCCCTAGACCCTTCTCCCATGGAGAACTGAATTTAACAATAATACCAGATCAAGTGACTGAGAGAAATACAGAAGACAGTTACTGGTTTCTGTAAAACAGATCTGAAATCAACTGCTTTGAAGCCAGGTAGGAAAATCCACATGATCCTATCTGCTGCGAGAGCCGCCCAGCCACAACACCTCCCCCCCTCCCCATTTCTTCCACACATCACGGTTCAGCTGGGAGAAAATTCTCAACTTATGTCTTCTTCCTGTGGATGGAGAGGAGAGGAATGGAACATTATGTCCAGTATTCTTTTTTAAAATATAATTATTTAAAAATTTATCTTTATTTATTTACTT
>NW_006208003.1:0-1553 GCF_000334495.1 Tupaia belangeri chinensis
TCTCTGCTACATATTGATTATATAAGACATCCTCAATCATGTCAGTGGTGAAACATAAAAAACCCATTCTGTGTTAAGATTTTTGGGTCAGATTCTCAATATTTCAATAGTCCAAAATAATTTCTCATTTTCCTCTTCCTATTTACTAATCTTCCCTATTAGTCACTTAGATTAAGCAGAAGTATTTCTTTTTAAATTTTAAATTGATATTGGACTTCATACTAGACAATGTTAGACCAATGAATATAAAGTTTGAAAAACCTTGTTTATATGTATCCACTGCTACCTTTGATTGTAAGTTTAATGAAAAAGCAAGAGTAGATTAAGTCTATGTCATCACTAATGCACTTTTGTTTAGTTGTGAATTTCATTTAGGACCTGTATGAAGGAAACAAAAGCAAATGCCTGAATGACAGACTAAACAGTAAGTATTTTCATATTTCTCAAGCCAATAATTTTTCTTTTTTTGATATTTTATAAAACAATTACATTATTTCTTACCTTCCTAAATTGTGTGTGCATGTGTACATGTGTACATATGTGTGTCTGCATGTATACACACAAATATATGCATAGGTCTGTGTGTATTTTAATTTGGGAAACTCATAAAAACTCATAACAATATAATAAATGAATTATATTATTTTAATACTCTTATTTGTTTTCCAAAATTATTAATTATGGAAGTAAATAAGTAATTCTCTAAGCCTATTTCATGAATTGGTAGAGTATGTGGGCAATAAAATAGTCAAATTCAGTGGGCATACAAAGTAAGATCTGTTGCCCCCACTGCTGACCAAGGTGTGTGTACACACATTCACAAATACTGTTTATGCGTGTATCTCCTCCCCACCAAGTGAGTGGCTGTTTTTCACGTCACTGATAAAATACTTGTCTTTTTAAAAACACAAATACTCTTTGATATTTAAGCATATTGAACAGCGATCAACATTACACCTTGCTCTATAATTGCTCAGACAGTTTATGAGGCAGGATTTTGAAGTAGGTAACTAGAAGAACCAAGGATTGTTTTGCATGCTTAGATAATACCCAAAACTAGCAAGGCCTTTTGCTGGAGGTTACAATAGGGAATAAAGAGAAGATGACAGCAAGAAGGAAAGAAGTTGGGCCCTAGGGAACAGACCTATGTTTCTCAATTAGAGCTATTGCAGATATTTCAAGAGAAGAGAAACAGAACAGGATAGTGTACAGGCATTTAGACCAAATGTTTTGTCCATGGGTCTGTCTTGGTGTCTGTCGTCTCTGATAGTGTCTAGAATATGAGTGCTGCTGATTGTAACATAGATTCTCAAAGAATAAAATAGGATAGAAGCATGAAATCTTAAGGATTAAAAGATGTATGTAACATACAAGCGTATTAAGACTGTAGAGTATAAAGAAACTGGCTATTATTTAGATGTGGGCAGTCATGCAGAAGAAGTCCCGGGAGAAGTCTAGACATTTATACTAAATCAGTACAAACTGAATTGTGTTAAGCAATTCTTCAGATTATAATAGACTACTTGTCTATAAAATGGGTTTTATGCTGGCCT
>NW_006208004.1:0-936 GCF_000334495.1 Tupaia belangeri chinensis
AAAAAAAATTTGCTATAGGGTTCATGCATTTTTTAGAAAGAGATAAAAAGAGGCAGAGAAAGAGAGAAGATGAGAAAGCACTCCCTAGAGGGAATGACCATGCTACAATCCTTTCTTCTCCTTTGTCTCATGAGTTTGGGCACTCACATACAAGTGCCCAGAATGTTTTTCAAGGTCCCAGTTCTGGAACTTGACTGCATAGCCATGTAGGATCCAGTCTCTTTGAGTACCATGAGTACCACACTACCAATGGACTCTATTTCGTCTTTTTTTTTAATATAGATATTGTTGATGTTATAATTTTATCTCTAAATATTATGTTAGCTACATTTCTAAACTTTTAATGTTATTTTAAAATTTTCAATCACTAAAATTATATTTGGTTCAGCTTCACAGAACAGGTGGTAAAATAGCCATGGAAGAGCCTCAGGTTCAGATTCCAGTCCACCAGAAACACTGGGCATGGCCATTCACAACTCCTAATCATAGCTGTCTGGGAGGCTGCAGGGAGGATCTCAGCATGAAGAGAACTTATAAGGTCTCTACATGTCTCTCTCTCTCTTTTTTTTGCTCTCCCTCCTAAAAGAAATAAAATATTTTTTAAAAACTTATGCTTGATATAAGTTTTACTTTTTGTTTGGCTTGCATGTCTTTTAAAAGTGTTATGGGCTAGCAAATGGTGTGGTGATTAATATACCTGAATCTCACATGACTGACTGTATTGTTTGAGTCCCAGACCTCTTGGCTTGATAAACACACATGTGTATACATAATCAACACACATGTGTATACATACCCAACATACATGTGTATACATACCCAACACACATGTATATACATACCCAAGGTCTAGAATGGAAGGAGAAATGTGGGAGAAGGGATTGATGTGTGACCATTCACAATGTGAATGCTTTCTCACTTTTCTTCTCTCTCTCT
>NW_006208005.1:0-494 GCF_000334495.1 Tupaia belangeri chinensis
CAAAATAGAGTTTATTGTGTGCAAGCAAACTACAGGTGTGAGTAGTACTGACCCCCTTTAAAAGTGCTTCTCATTTCTGGGATCAGAATAACCTGGAAGGCTTTATTTTTATTTATTTTAACTGATGCCTGGGCTTGAATACAAAACTAATAAATTAAGATATCCGGAGGTTGGACCTATAATCAAAATCAGTATTTTCCCTCCCTTTAATTGGTTGTTGTGTCACCAGCATTGAGAACCAGTTATCTGCACTACGAAATCAGTTTTGTGGTATAAACTGATTTATTTCCAAAACCTCAGGCCCAATGAGATCCTGGTTTATGAGAAAAATTCCCATTAAGACAAGTGTCCTGGAAGATCATTGCTGACATAGAGACAATGTTTTAAGTTAGCCACTACTCAGAGAAATGGGGACCAAGGGATTTGGGGCTACATTGAAAATGGTGAAGAGCACACAATGTCGATATTTTAAGAGGCATAAATTAGCATATCCA
>NW_006208006.1:0-500 GCF_000334495.1 Tupaia belangeri chinensis
TGTGTCCCTTTCCCTTATCTCTGTGTACCTTTCCTGTGTGTCTTTCCACCGTGTCAGTGGTTTTTCAGTGACCCTAAGGGCGATGTCCTTGGCCTCTATAGATTTGGTGTGGTGAGCAGGGTAAACCAAAGCTGCTCTGTCCTTCCAGAAGTCACAGGCAAGAGGACTCAGGAGCTGACAAGCCAGCAAAAATGGGTGAGCACTTCTTACCAGTTGGACTCCTGCTCTGTGTGGAATTCAGTTTAATAGATGGTAAAAAAAAAATCAATGTTTAGTCTCTTTTCTAAATGAATATTAATGGGAGAAAAGGATTTGTTTAAAATAGATAGTACCATCTAGATATAGTGACCATAGTGTTTTTTCTTTTTGTTTGTTTGCTTTTTGAGAGGCTTTTGTCTTAGGACATATGCACTCTCTGGAGAAAGAGAGATGGTGAGAGGGAAAGTGAGAGATCACTCCCCCCGCCAGAAAGGGGTGATGGCCATGCCACAATCTCTTCT
>NW_006208007.1:0-1085 GCF_000334495.1 Tupaia belangeri chinensis
TTTTTTCATCAATATCTTTTTTTTTTTTTTTTAAGAGGTTTTTGCTGTAGGGCGTGTGCACTCACCAGACAGAAAGAGAGAGACAGAGAGACAATAAGCAAGAAATCACCCCCTGGGGGGATGGCCACGCCACAATCCCTTCTCCTCCATTCTCCTCCATTCTCCTCTTGGGATCTTGGGCACACATGCACACGCGCCCGGTGTGAGTTTTAAGCCACTGGGTGGGGGATGCAAACCACAGTCGACTACCTGGGAGTCCAGCGTCATATCCATTAAGCTAACCGCTGGTCCCCTTCATCAATATCTAATTGGGTGCTCCTTATATGTTAAGTATTATGGGCAAGTGCATTAACAAACGTGGCTGTAGGAGTTTGTTGGCTCAAAGCAACTGTCAACTGTGGAAGTAGGGAGGCAATGAAAATAACTGCAGTAAGAATCCCAAACAGAGCTGCTCCAAAAAAATTCTGAAGTAGTACAGGCAAATTGTATAACAGGATCTGAATGGTAATGACAATCAATCTGACTGGAGATAAAAGACAGCAATAATCACTCTGCCCTTGTTATGTGGGCAACTGCACTGAGGCAGCTGCACTGAGGCCTGTGCCAGGCCCCTCCTGACCACTCCTCTTCAGGTGTGGAGACATCAGGAACTCACAATAGCCCAAGGCTGACAGCTGCTGACACTCAGCAGGCCTCTGCAAATTCAGACCTTCACTGCCTCTCCCCTTTATAATGATAAAAACCACCTGAGGCCTTGCAAAGGCAGACACCCTGCTTATCTAACCCTTTCTTCTCTTAAGTAAACTATGAGCTGCTTCTTCCTGATAGGATCTGCTTAGCCTGCTGGAGCTCCCCTTTGTCCCAAACTCCATAATAAAAGACTGTGCTTAGCCCTCACAGGGGGCCAGAGCTTCAGAGTGTTAACTCCTCTGTGCCTGATGCCAGTAACAATAAAGAAGATTCCTGTCTCTTTAGAGTGTTGATTTTCATTCAGAGTGTTGATTTTCATTCCTAGGCTGTTTTCGTGCAACACTTTTGTTCTTTGCTAGTCTGGGAAAAGAGATTACATTTACTTAAGGAGCCCA
>NW_006208008.1:0-263 GCF_000334495.1 Tupaia belangeri chinensis
TTGCCTTTACTTCTGGTTATATTCAGTGATGGTAGATCCTTATGCTGATTAAGTATACTAATAATATACCTATGAAATGTTGATATTCTAAAGTTTTCTGATGTATAAATTATCTTCAAAAAAGATTCAGTTCTGTTGATTTAGAACCCCTTTCTCTATAATTTAACTTCATTCTTTCTTCTCATTGATTATAAGAATGAATTTGAATGACTGAGTAACAATACATGAGTTATGAATCATTGCCCTCCTCCTTCTCCTATATT
>NW_006208009.1:0-541 GCF_000334495.1 Tupaia belangeri chinensis
CAAGGAGAATGGTATTTACGATCAAAGATACTCAATAGAGGAAAAACTAGAGAAAAATTGAAATTAGTAAGGGAGTTATATCAGCTGAGAACTCTGCAGGATTCCATAATGGATAAGGAAACTGTTTTTAGCTTGGGTTCTACTGTACTCTTATACATGGAAACTGTTTTCAGTCTGTGAATAAAATGTGTAAGGATACAGTTGTGAGAATTACAGGAACATAGAACATTACTGAAAATTATATGCAATGTTGTGCTATATCTGATGAAAGTAATTCTAAATCCAAGGAAAGGAGTTGGAGAAATGGAAAAGAGCAGGGAAAAGAGACGACCTTTCTAAACCAGGTAACCTGTGTTCTGCTCAACAGTTGCCAAATACCTGATTCCATCACAGAGATGAGGATAATGGCCCTTAGAAGCCCTAAACATATTGGGTCCAGCGGTTCTAAACATACTGGTTTCAGCAAGCAGCATGGTGGTTAAAGGTACTGGACCCTACGTGGCCCACTGTGTTTTGAATCCCAGACCTGGCAGCTTGGTTT
>NW_006208010.1:0-1529 GCF_000334495.1 Tupaia belangeri chinensis
TAAAAAGAAAAGCAATTATAAAGCACTAAGCCAATACTTAATTTAAATGGTCTTTAAAAATTTTTCTGGAGGGTGCATGAGAGAGAGAAAAAGAGAGGAACCCTCCTCCCAGGATGATCGCTCTAGAATCCCTTCTCCCTTTCTCCTTTTGGGAATTGGGCACATATGTATGCACACACACACACACACACACACACACACATTGTTTTCCAAACTGCCAGGAACTTCAGAGAAGTAACCATGGTTCACAGGGTGTATAGCTTCCTTAGCAATCAATGAAAAGTGAAATCATGGACATTAAAGTAGTACTGTATTCCCTTCACTGCTATTGAATGGATGCCCCTGCATAAAGTCCTCTAAGGAATTGCTTTGAGCTGCTTTCCAGCAAGGCATAGCCAGTGGTTTTCCCTATACTGGGGAGGGCAGCACTAACACTCACACACCCTTTTGAAGGGCAGACACTTCAGGACTGTGCTAAGGTGTTCAGTATTTGCAGTAGGTTTATCATGTTCTTTATGTGCCCTCAGTGAGCAGGAAACAGTTTAGAAGAAATAAAAGTGAATAAAATAGAAGAGGCACTTACCCATATATCACAGTCTGTCCTGGAAGACAATGCCAAAGTAATAAATTAAAAAGTTGAGAGAGCTACAGGTGGATTCAACTGGGCCAGTTATACTATTTGAAAAGAAATGTTGTTTATTTACTGCTCAGAACCTAACTACTGAAATGATGGAATGAATGAATGATAGTAAGGTGGATTTCAGAGAGTTTCAAGTGTCAAACTAAGCATTTCAATCCCCAGACAGAGAGCACAAAGTGACAGTCATCAGTTGTGAAGGTCAGAGATTTGCTAAAACAGCACAAAGTGGATAATTCACACTTGATTCACTGCCTTCTATAACAATTTATTTATTTATTTATTTTAAAGAATTGTGTCTTCATTTAATTCCATTTGCTATTATTAGCTTTTAACTTTACCAAACAAAGAGAGAGGAAGGGTAAGTGAGAAAGCAAATTCCCAGTTCTGGGACTCAAACCATGGTTGGCCATGTGGGAATCCTGAGCCTTTAATCATCACACCACCTGCCAGCCCTCCTATAACAATTTATTAATAGCAAAATAGCAGGTAGTTGTCATATTTTTTACTTATTGAAGTATTTTCCTATAAGGCCACTGCAGTCTCTGAAGAGAGACATGAGAGGAAAAGTGAGAAATCACTCCCCAGGGGAGATGGCTATGCAGCAATCCCTTCTCTTCCACTCTCCTCTCAGGATCTAATTTTAACTGCACAGTTAGCCATATGGGATCCCATGCTTTAACCACTTGCTTCCCCAGCTTGTTTGTTTATTTTTAGATTTTTGCTATAGGATGTGTGCATTAACTGCATAGAAAGATAGACAGGGAGAGAGAAGGAAAGTGAGAAATCATTCACCAGGAAAAATGGCTACACTGTAATCCCTTCTCAATTCTTTCAGGATTTGGCACACACACGCACATGCACACAGCCAATATATATTGGTAGTTCTTCA
>NW_006208011.1:0-638 GCF_000334495.1 Tupaia belangeri chinensis
TCCGGGGCGGGGGAGGATGTTTGGATGGAGGAAATGGAGTGGAGGGGGCGCAGGGGGGAAGGGAAAGGAAGGGGATTCCGAGTAGGAAGGTGAGGAAGAGGGAGCCAGAGCAGGAAGTCCAAGGGACTCTCTCCTCCCTCATCAAAGACAGTTTTCCTCCTGACAGACCTCACTACCCCACCTGTGTCTGTGAGGAGGGGTCCACAGGGGGAGCAGGAGAACTCACCGCTCTGAGGGCCCCTGGACAGTGTGGCCCCTCTGGAGGGCAGCGGCTCCCTTCTGTCCCCTTTGCCAATGTGAGCTTGGTCTAGAAACAGAAATGAGAAGGGCACGGTCTGCAGGCAGGTCAGTGAGAGACCCTGAAGTGGAAAGGGAACCTCTGGGAGAGCCCTGCAGGAGGGAATTCCGGGTGCTGTCTCCTTTAGCCGCCTCACTCCACCCTGTTGGTGTCTGTCCTCCCCAGGTCCCAAGCACAGCCCTCCATGCTGGGGACCCTGAGATCCAGAGCTGGGACTTCAGGACTTTCCTCTGCCCTCCCTCCCCAGGTGCTGGCCTGACACTCAGGGGAGAGGGAAGGACGGAGGGGGGGTTATGGTGTGTTCCAGGTCCCCTATGTCTTTGTATCTGCCTGGTTGCCT
>NW_006208012.1:0-727 GCF_000334495.1 Tupaia belangeri chinensis
GGAGAGCATGCTGAAGAGTTAGGTTAGGATCTGAACCACGGTTGGCCATGTGGTTTCCAGCACTGTCGTTCAGCGTGAGACTGACTGCACCACCTTGACTGGACCACAATCTCAAAACTGTTAGCATTGCCCCTCCAGGTTAGCCTTCAAGTTGGAGTTAGGGGTTTTGAATTCACATCCTACTTACTTTTTTTTTGACCCAGAAATGCTGCTTTGAACTGGTTGCTGGTTTCCATGCCCCGTCTGAAAGGGAACCTTTCTGTTTTTCAGCATACTTCCACATACATTCGTTTTTCCTTCACAGCAACTGCACTTCAAGAGGCATGGTGAGTGTTCTTCTCATTAGATAAATGAAGTGGCAGAAACAATAAATTATTATTTTTTTTTAGTGAGTTTTTTTTTTCTGTAAGGCATATAAGCTTGCTGGAGAGACAGAGAGTGAGAAATCATCCCCCCGGGGGGATGGCCACACTGCAATCCCTTCTTCTTTCTCCTCTCAGGATCTTGGGCATGCACGCACATGCTCCTGGTGTGAGTTTTAAGTCACCAGGTTGGGGACTCAAATATGGTCAGCCTTATGGGGGTCCAGCAATGTAACCACTGGTCTTAGCCCAACAAGGTAAATTATTATTTTTTGAAGTTTTTGCCATAGAGCATGTGTGCTTGCTGAAGAGGCACAGAGATAGTGAGCGAGAATGTGAGAAATCATCCCCCAAGGGGGATGGCC
>NW_006208013.1:0-761 GCF_000334495.1 Tupaia belangeri chinensis
CACTGGAAAGAAACAGAGAGACAAATAAAAAATTTAAAAAAAAGAATAAAAAAAGAAACAGAGACAGAACATGAAAAATCACACTCCAGGAAGCTTTCCATGCCACAATGCCTTCTCCATTCTGCTCTCAAGGTCTTGGGCATGCACACACAAATGCCTGATGTGAATTTCAAGCCTCCATGTCTGAGGCGTAAACTGAATTAGACCATTTTGTAGTCCAGGATCTTAACACTACACAACCTGCTGACCCTAGTAAAACAATTTTTAATGTTTTCAGCACAAATGACAAATATTTGAAATGGTGTATATGCCAATTAACCTGATTTGATCATTACACCTTGTATTTACCTAAAGAACAATCACACTGAAAGTCATAAATATGCATGATGTATATCTATCAGTTATTTAAAAAGAATATACCCTGAGAAGATTCTAGAAATATGTTATCTTTAGGGCAGTACTCATAATACAAAATAGGGCTCCAGACCACATAATATGACCTTGTGACTTTAATACAGATTAGTAGATCCTCCAGTAGCAAATAGGGTAAAAATCATTATGACTTTATACCTATTTGGTACCAATTGCTTTTTTTTCACTCTATTTTTTTAATGAGAAAGAGAGAGAGGCACCCTCTAAACAGTCATCTTAACCCAGTGGTCCTCTAGCCCTGCAGTCAGGATTATGCATCACCAGGCATGTTCAGGTTGACTTTGTAGGCAGACCCAGGGCCTTCCCATGTGGCTTCCAGAATTGTGCAG
>NW_006208014.1:0-522 GCF_000334495.1 Tupaia belangeri chinensis
TTTTTTTTTTTTGCTGACTTGAATGTCAGGAGCAGGGCAAGGATGTTTTTCTTATCAGTGCTTTTCAACATCATATTGGAAGTTTTAAGATTCTGGTGACTGGAAATTCCAAGCCCCAGGCATCCTCTGCAGCATGGCCAGGGGAAGCACAGGATAGCGGGCACACATGGAGCCCCCCCGCTCCTCAATTTCATACTTCAGTCAGACCTCAGTTGTTTGCTTCTCTCTTGTTCTCTTTCTTTCATTTGTTTATTTGTCCAGTTATCTGTTGTGTTTTTCAGGCCACCAGTTCTGGGACTTGAACCACAGTCGAGTGCCTCAACCACTACACCACCTGTCGACTCTTTTGGAATTCTTTCTGTATGAAATTCTCTCCTCATCTCCTGCCAGTCTACTCTTTCAGGCACACAGGCTTCCTTACTTTATTGTACTATCTTGCTCAAACACCTCCCAGGGCTCTCTGCTACTTAAAGAACCTAGAGTAATGACCGACTGTCCTCAGGAGCACCTGATGGTTCATTC
>NW_006208015.1:0-1136 GCF_000334495.1 Tupaia belangeri chinensis
GAAGATAAAACCTCTGACAGAAAAAAAAAAACAGAAAAAAGAAAAAAATTTTTAAAAATCACACGATAATATACAAGAAATACTAGGTTCCACTAGACACACAAACATCTGAATAATTGGTATCCCAGAAGGAAAAAAAAAACAACCAGAAACAACAAACAAACAAACAAAACAAAACAAAACAAAAAAACATAAAGGGCATGGAAAATCTATTCCTTGAAATCCTGGAAGAAAATTTCTCAAGTCTAGAAAGGTACTCAAACATCCAGACCCAAGAAATACAAAGGACCCCAAATAGAATCAACCCAAGAAGATCTTCCTCAAGGCACAGCTTAGCCTACAGGCAAAGACTACAGATAAAGACAAGATACTAAAACTGGCAAGAGAGAAATAACAAGTGACTTACAAAGGTCATCCCATCAGGCTAACACCATACCTCTCAAAAGAAACAATGCAAGCAAGGAAAAAATGGGAAGACATATTAAAAGTATGTTAAGAGAGAAACAATTTCAACCAAGATTATTATATCCTGCAAGATTATTCTTCATATGGGAAAAAAAAAAGATTAAAATCTTCTCTGACAAACAAACCCTGAAAGAATTTGTCAATGCCAGACCAGCTCTTCAAGAAACCCTGAAGAGAGTACTGTTCTAGGAAAATTAAAGAATGAAAAGCCAGAAATAAAGAAATAAAAGACAACCAGGACAATGGCCAACTTAAATGTCTGGATAAGTCCAGTAATAGCCATAATAACATTGAATGTGAATGGATTAAATTCTCCAATCAAGAGACACAGACTATCTAAATGGGAAAAAAAAATAAAATAAACAGAAACCTTGTATCTGTTGCTTACAGGAAACCCACTTCATGGGTAGGGTAAAGACATACATAGACTAAAAGCGAAGGCTTGGAAAAAGGTTTTCCATGCAAATGGGAACCAAAAAAGAGCTGGGGTTACAATACTAATTTCTGACAAAATAGGCTTTAAAACAAAAAGTGTTCAAAGAGACAAAGAAGGGTACTATATTGGGAACCAGCAGTTAGCGTAATGACTATGTCACTGGACTCCCACATAGTCAAGAATGCTTATTAACATATAGGCACCTAACACAGGAGCACCAAAATACATGAAGGAA
>NW_006208016.1:0-976 GCF_000334495.1 Tupaia belangeri chinensis
CATTTTTGCATTCAAATTATTCTGTGCATACTCTTGTCAGTTATATTATAGCTGTATCTCTAGTTTTTCTCATGGCAAATGTAAGTTACCTATACTATAGTAAGTATTTCAGACATGTTAGAAACATAAATACGGCCACTTCTTACTTAATGACCTACCTGTCTAATGACTGCTGGGACTTACAATCAGTTCTCCAACATGAGAATCCTCTTTCTCAGTTTGTCTGAGTCTCAGGAACCCCCTTTCTCGGTCTTTGGTTCCTGCAGTAGGTTAGTATCAACTACAGGAAGCATTCACAATCACACAAGACTACATGTTTTGTTTACAGGTGTGTACTGTATTGTGCACTCACAGTAGTATGCAGAGGAAGTAAAAACGATTATGCCAGATTATATTATTGTGTTCTGGTGTGACTTGTCACTTTCTGGTGCTTTTCTAATGTATGCTTTTTGTATGGATACGACTCCACTATTCTAGTGTGGTGTCATTTATTGAATCATCAGGAAATTCATTGCGCATTTTTGCACAGAAAAATATAAAAAAATTCATCATAACTTTCCCAACAACCCAATACCAGTCACTGAAAACTACGTGCACTATGGCGCCACACACACCACAGACATCCACTTTTAAGCTGCTCTACCAATTCACCTAACGACCTAGTCATTGGCAGTGGGAGGGGAACTCAGTCCCTCGGTGTGCAGTGCCTGTATTTGTAGAACGAGAGCTGATCAAATGCAGCAGAATGAACAGTAATGAGGTTGATGAGGAGGGGCCAGTTGTGCTCCAGGAGTAGAAATGAGAAATGTGACCATGTATATCAGAGAATGCTGAGAGCTCACGGAAGAAAATATAAAAATGAAGTAAATTAGCTCATAACGTCAAACACTTTTTTGGGGGGTCTATGGCTGTCTCTACCAGAATCCTGAACATTTAAGAGATATAATGAAAATTCTAGAATTTCTGCTTATTTTCT
>NW_006208017.1:0-512 GCF_000334495.1 Tupaia belangeri chinensis
AAAAGACTGCTTTTTTACTGTTCCTTCATCCTTGGAAGACAGAGCAAAATTTGCATTTACTATTCTAACATTAAGTAATTCATCTCCTGATCAGAGATACATCTGGTTCATCCTCCCTCAGGGCATGATGAACAGTCCTACCTTGTGTCAATATTTTGTATTGCAGGCTTTGGATCCTTACCATGCCATGTACGCTAAACATTTAGTATATCATTACTTGGATGATATTTTGGTGGCTGCCTCTGATTTAGACTTTACTCATTTAGAAAAATTTAAGGAGATTTTTCAAAATAATGGTTTACAAGTGGCACCTGAGAAAATACAGGTTAATTACCCTATGCAATATCTGGGTCACAAATTCACCCAAGCCTACTCTACCCAATGTTCATCATGTGGAGTTGCCTTCTCAGATAATGATAGGCCAGCTATAACAATTTCTAGGGTACTGATCTGCTTGCTCCTTTTTTTTCTTTTTTTTTTTCTTATGAAAGATTTTACTAATGTCAAACAAC
>NW_006208018.1:0-731 GCF_000334495.1 Tupaia belangeri chinensis
AGGTGGCCTTTTCAGCGTTCCTCCTCTGCAAGCTTTCCATCACTCAGACGAGCTTTTCTCTTTTCTTTGGGCTGGGCTGATCTACTATCAGTAGCTGCTTTTGCTATACTGTGTCTTTGCGCTCAACGGATTTTGAAATTTTCTATTAGTTTGGTGTTAGAAGATGAAGCAGGCCTGGCTACGTGATGTTTCTTCATAGTGACTTAATTCTTTTTATGTCCTCAGAACTGGCTGTGACACTAGATAAAAGCGTTTCTGATTGTAATCATTCCTTTTCACGAGGTCCTTTCCGGACTCTCACATTGGCAGAGGTTCTACTGATGCCCTGTCTCCTGTGTCCAGGGATCAGTGTGGTGATTTCTAACACGGGGCCACACCAGTTGTGTGCTCTGGGAGGTGGCGCTCACAGAGTTAGTGGTAGTGGTCGCTTTTGAGGGTCCCCCACTTCTCACTGTCACAATGCTGGTGTTCACGGGCTGAGACTTTGTGACTGTAGAGACAGTAGTTGGGTTTCTCTGTTGTTGCAGAGCTCTCGTCTGACTTGTAGAGGTTTTCTAAACCAATTAACCTCAGACTGTACCAGTTGGTCATGCTAAGATCCAAGGATAGGTTTCTTGGGCACGTTAACTTCTTGCTTTGGTTTCTTGGTAGTGATATGTTTCTTTGTGTTATTATTCTTAAGCTGAAATGACTGGATTAACATATGTTGATCTGGGGATCATCTTTAAACA
>NW_006208019.1:0-483 GCF_000334495.1 Tupaia belangeri chinensis
ATGATTGAATGTATAAAAGAAAATGAAAAAATTTATGTATATAAGGAAAAAAAGAAATGTGTAAGCAGTGCTTTGCAAGAAGAGGACACTTCCATGTTTTCTGTCTGTTCTGTTATATACAAAAGGGGACAAGCCATATATATTTATCCTATAGCATACTTAAGGAATTAAGGGACAAGCTATCACCAAATAAGGAACCAGCAGTCATTACATTATAGGGGTGAAAGACAACATAGCGACAAGCTATGAGTTAACAACCAATGGCTGGAAAGTGTTGGTAAAAATGGTAACTACTCCTGCCCAATATACAGTTTGGAGACAAATAAGAGTTTGATGACAGATGCCATCAGATGGCTGATGATAATGTAATAAGAAATCCAAAGTGACTGCTGAAATGTTTTCATGGACTGGTGATTATGCTACTAATGAGACACAGTCCTAATTGCCACCTAAAGTCTTTGGGCAAATAGCCACCATTGCCAC
>NW_006208020.1:0-722 GCF_000334495.1 Tupaia belangeri chinensis
GAGGGGGTTTTGATTTTATTCTTTCTAAGAAGTTTTGCAATATTTTTGCTTTTTATTTTTACTTATGATAGATGGCTAGATAAATCTCTTAAGGAACAGTATATGTTAAATTTTACATATTGTGTGGTCATATCTATTAGTCAATCATATTGCATTCTCATACCCCTTATTGTTTTATTTATTTATGTGTTTTAGTTTTTGCTCTAGGGCACATGTGCTTGCCACAGAAAGAGAGAGAGAGGAAAAGAGATTGAGAAATCATCCCCCCAGGAGGGGTGAAAACACCACACTCTTCTCTCCTCCATTTTCCTGTCAAGATTTTGGGCACAGATGCAAGTGCCTGATGTGATTTTCAAGGCCCAGGTCCAGACTTGAACTGCATTGTCTGTCATGGGGATCCAATGCCTCAACCTCCACGTCATCTCCTGGGCACCCTCATTGCCTTTTAAAATAAGAACATCTTCAAAATCATTAGTAGTAATAAATTGTCTTTTATAACATTTGCAATCTTATTTTACATTTGTTTTTATTATTGCTTATTTTACGTGTGTTTTGTGCTTAAAGTAATTTTTATAACTTAATGATTATTTCCTGTCATCTTATACAGCACGTTCTTTTGTGTTCACTTAAAATCATGTATATCTTTCTCATAAGCACATTTAAATCCATTTGTATAGTAAATTTTAACAATAGACACTGTTTATTTTTTCTTCCATTGCTTC
>NW_006208021.1:0-281 GCF_000334495.1 Tupaia belangeri chinensis
TCTTCTCGGGATCTTGGGCATGCACGCAAATCTGCCTGGTTTGAGTTTAAGGCACTGAGTCCAGAACTCGAAACACAGTCGTCTATATGGGAGTCCAGCGACATAGTCATTACACCAACTGTTGGTCCCCCCTCCCTTTTTTTTTTACTTGACCAGAGAAACAGAGAGAGAGAAAGCAAGCCTCCTGGTCCTGGACTCAAACCATGAACAGCCATGTGGAAGTCCAGTGCCTTAATCACCATGCCACCTGCCACTCCTAAATCTGTATTTTTTAAAGGCTT
>NW_006208022.1:0-1062 GCF_000334495.1 Tupaia belangeri chinensis
GGAACAGAGTGAGAGAGAGAGATAAAAAGAGATGGAGAAGCATGAGAGAGCAAACCACAAGGTCTGGGACTTGAACCACAGTTGGCCATGTGGGAGTCCAGTGCCCTTAACCACCATGCCACCTGCTGGTTCTCTTCCTCAGAAGTCTTAATCTGTGTGCCTGGAATGCTCTCCATCTCATTCAGTTAAGACACAACTTCATGCCAAATTATAATCATGTTACCATTGGCATGACATATTCCCATTCTGGTCAGTTAGTTTACCAGGCTTGCTATCTCCAAGAGCAGTACTCTCATAGAACCCCAGATAAAGAAAATCTGATGGAGAGTTGGAGGGTGAGATGACTTAAGGAATGTTTCAGATTCTAGAGGAGGGAGATAGGACTGGCTGGGCCACCATAATAAAGCAGGAGTTTTCTCTTCAAATTTTTAAACTTCTTTCTTTTCTTTTCTTATTATGTTGGCTATTATTTCTAATATATTAAAGAGTAGCAGTGATAGAAGATACCTTTATCGGGACCAGCAGTTAGTGTAATGGCTATGTTGCTGGACTCCCATGTAGTGGACTGCAGTTTGAGTCCTGGACCTGGTGGCTTAAAGTCACCTCAGGCGTGTGTGCATGCCCAAGATCCCGAGATGAGAATAGAGGAGAAGGGGTTGCGGTGTGGCCATCCCCCCAGGGGGTGATTTCTCTTTCTATCTCTCTGTTTCTCTCTGTCTTTCTGGCGAGCACACATACCCTGAAGCAAAAACCTCTCAAAAAAAAAAAAAGATACCTTTATCTTCTTCCTTCTCTCAAATATGTCTTAATTTTTTCCATCAAAGATGATTTTTACTGTAAATTTTTTTATACATCATTTTTTCCTTTGAGAGGTTTTTGTTTGTTTTGCTACAGGGAGCGTACATTCAGCAAAGAGAGACAGAGACAGAAAGTGAGAAATCACCCCCTGGGGGGATGGTCATGTCACTATCTATTCTCCACCATTCTCCTCTTGAGATTTTGGGCACACACAAACATGTGTCCTATGCGAGTTTCAAGCTGCAGGGTCTGAGACTCAAACTG
>NW_006208023.1:0-390 GCF_000334495.1 Tupaia belangeri chinensis
CTCAGTTCCTAGGAGAACCCAGCTGTGCCTGTACTCTCTCCAGTAGGCAGTGGGTGCACTCTGCATGGACTGGGGAACATCTGGGTTCTCCTAACTTCTCAATGACTGTTGACTTTCGTGTCCACTCTCACCTCCACTTTCAGGTGAGCCCAGAGAGGTCAAGGGCTGATTCGAATTATCTAGTTTATTTTTTCTGTTCTTGATTGTTCTAGCTAATGATGTGTCAATTTTACCTTCTCAAAGAACCAGCTTTGGTGTTATTTATATTCTGTATAGCTTTTTTATTGTCTATTTTTTCCCTCTTTTTTAAAATTTTTGTTTATTCAGTTCTTTAAGTCATGACATTAGGCTGTTTATTTGCCACCTTCCTGTTTTTTTTTTTTTTCTTGT
>NW_006208023.1:537-844 GCF_000334495.1 Tupaia belangeri chinensis
ATACTTATCACCAGCAGATGTGTCATTTATCACAGACAATTATAACTATCTAATAATTGTCCTTCCTGACAGTTCACTTTTTTTGGCTTTTCTTAACTGCTTTCACATAAGTCAAGGCCTGTACTTTCTTAGATGTGTAGGTACAATCTCGCGGGGGCCTCTAAAATGTATTCAAATTAGCATGAGAATAAGAGGACATCCAGTTTTAGCCAAATTAAGGAGCCATTTATTAAGCCAGCAACTGCAAGAGAATTCATGTCATTCCAAAACCTCACAACCCTGAAGCAGAGGTGCGGGGGGAGGTTTA
>NW_006208024.1:0-592 GCF_000334495.1 Tupaia belangeri chinensis
TATATGATTTAAGTAATACTACTAAAAAAATAGTAAATCATGTTTTATAGTTTAAATGATCTATTTTTTATGTATAGTAACAACTAAGGAAATAAAACAGTAGGAATTTTTTTAAGCAAAACCTGCATTACATAAATTCATAAACTTGTGATATTGGAGAATTATAAAATACAAAACAAAAAATCAGAAAGTCATAAAACTAAGCATTTAAGAATTATAACATAATAAAATACTTTATGATATAATTAAAAATAGTTAAAAGATGTGGCCAGCAGAGGCATGGTAGTTAAGGCCCTGAACTACATGGCTGAATGTGGCTTGAGTCCTGGACTTTCTTGCCTTCCCTCTCACTCCCTGTGCTTCTCTCTGGTGAACATGCATGTCCTGTAGAAAACTTTAAAATAATAGCAGTAATAATAATAATGAAGAAAGTAAAATAAATAAATAATTTAAAACATAGTCAAAAGAACATATTCAATGTGAATTGGAAAAAGTGAAATGTATTCAAGTGGAAAATAAATTTTTAAAAATTATTTATTTATTTGGAGAGTTTTTTTTTTTTTTTTTTTTTTTTTTTTTTTTTTTTGGGCCT
>NW_006208024.1:759-1385 GCF_000334495.1 Tupaia belangeri chinensis
CGTGGTCAACTACGTGGAAGTCCAGCGACATAGCCATTACGCTAACTGCTGGTCCCAACTCAAATTAGATTTTGACTCTCAGGTTTTTGTCTTTACATTACCACCACTACTGCTTAGCTAATTTGGGGCCTTCATTGTCCCCTCACATTTCACGTTAGCATTGTCTTCCAAAGCAATCTTATTGTTTATTTTTTCTCTTATTATTTCATGCTGCAGTTATAATATTCTTCCTACTATGTCTCTCTGATTATAAAATGTTTCATACTTTTGTAGCCTCTTATAGCCAAAGAATAAAACGCAACTCCCTGAGCTTCTTTAATAATGTCACCACTACAAGTGTCTGTCTCTTGTGTTACTACGCTAACCATTTATCCTACCAAGAAATAATTATCTTCAATTACACTGCATAACTATAACATATGTGGTTCCTGAACTAATGGGCTGCTTGGTGCCTCTTTTGTTCTGTTAGCTTCTTTCCAGAATATCTCGCCAGTACTCATTTGCCTGAAAAGTTCATAGCTTTACAATTATTTATCAAAACAAAATAAATAATTTAGGGATAGATATCATGGGCCAAGTCAAGTTAGAATTCATTTTTGGTGTTATCTTCTCTGAAGAATTTCTAG
>NW_006208025.1:0-1474 GCF_000334495.1 Tupaia belangeri chinensis
ACCATTGGGTCTTCTATGTATACAAACATGTTGTCTGCAAATAGAGGGTGTTTCATCTCTTCATTTCGTATTCGAATGCCCTTTATTTTTTCCTCTTTTCTGATTGCGTTGGCGAGGACTTCCAGTAGTATATTGAAAAGGAGTGGAGAAAGTGGGAATCCTTGTCTTGTCCCTGTGTTTAGTGGAAAAGTTTCAGCTTTTCTCCATTGAGGATGATGTTCGCTATGGGTTTTTCATAGATGGCTTTTATTGTATTGAGAAATGGCCCTTCTATGCCGATTTTGCTAAGAGTCTTGATCATGAAGGGATGTTGTATCTTATCAAATGCTTTTTCTGCATCAATTGATATGACCATATGGTTTTTATCTTTATTCCTGTTGATATGATGTATTACATGTATGGTTTTGCGTATGTTGAACCAATCTTGCATTCATGGAATAAAGTCTACCTGATCATGGTGTATGATCTTTTTTATAAGTTGTTGAATGCAATTTGCTAGTATCTTGTTGAGAATCTTTGTATCTATGTTCATCAGAAATATTGGTCTATAGTTTTCCTTCCTTGTCCTGTCCTTATCTGTTTTAACGATAAGGGTGATGGAGGCTTCACAGAATGAATTAGGGAGAGATTCACCCTTTTGGATCTTTAGAAATAACTTGAGCAGAATGGGAGTTAATTCTTCTTTGAAAGTTTTGTAGAATTCAGAGGTGAATCCATCAGAACCAGGGCGTTTCTTTGTTGGGAGATTATTTATTACAGACTCAATCTCCTGGCTTGTTATGGGCCTATTCAGACTTTCTATATCTTCCTGGCTCAATCTTGGGAGATTATATGTGCTCAGAAATTTGTCCATCTCATCCATATTGTCTAGTTTCTTGGCATATAGGTATTTGTAGTATCCTCTAATAATCTTTAGTATTTATACTATGTCTGTCGTTATTTTGCCTTCTTCATTGCATATTTGATTCTTCTGGTTCCTTTCTCTCTTCTTCTTAATATGTCTCTCTAGTGGTGTAACAATTTTGTTTATCTTTTCACTTCATTTATTTTCTGCATACTACGTTTGTTTTCTATATCATTTACTTCTGCTCGGATCTTTATTATTTCCTTTCTACTGTAATTTTTTGGATTATTTTGCTGTTGCTTTTGTAATTCTCTGAGGCTTGATGTTAGGTGGTCCATTAGTCTTCTTTCCATCTTCCTCTTATGTGCACTAATTGCTATGAACTTCCCTCTTATGACTACTTTAGCAGTGTCCCAAAAATTATGGAAACTTGTGTCCTCAGTGTCATTGGCTTCCATAAATCTTTTTATTTCAGTCTTTATATCTTCAGTAATAGTGGAGTCATTCAGAGATCGGTTAGTTTCCATGTTTTTAGATATTTTTGAGGACTTCTCTTGAAACTAAATTCAAGTTTAATTCCATTATTGTCAGAGGCGATACTGGATATAGTTTCTATGCCTCTGAGTCTGT
>NW_006208026.1:0-1400 GCF_000334495.1 Tupaia belangeri chinensis
CTCTGTTTCCCTTAAGTGGGCACACATACCATATGCAAAAACCTTTAAAAAAAATTAAAAAAGCAACAGCTTAAATAAGCAAGGGCCCTGCCAGGCCATCACTCGAGAGTGCCCAGTTCCCTGCCAGTGCCCGTGCTGCAGTGTTCCCTTGGGCATACTGCACTCCCACCTCTCTCCCACAGAGCTCCCAGGCTGGTGGCCTGACGTCCTACTTCCTGTGTCCCACGCTGAGTTCTTCTTGCACAGAGCATGTGGTGGAACTCTGCGGGTCACTATACAGGCTTGGGTTTTTCTGCAGTCAGCAGAGCAAAAGACATGTGAAAGAATCCTTTCTCTCCTTGATAATACCTCCTTTTGGGACTACTTCAAAGTTTTAAGGTTTAAAACAAGCCAGTGCCCTGTTTGTTCCAGAGCATGAAGCCTCGTGGCATGACCTGTGGGAGTGAAAGGCTTTAAGGAACCAGGATTTAAGGAGAAAATGAAAACATGTCAGCTTGAAATTAAGGGGGAAAATAGAGAGGCAAGACATTGCTGGGACACAGAAGTGGATTATTATCTGTTTATAATGTGCTTTGTGTCCTCACCTGGACTGGTGTGAAGTGTATTGTTGGATAAATTCAACTTACAAGCTACGTGATACATATACGTACTGATTAAATGTATAAAATAAATTAAAAATTTTAAATATTATAACTTACACCCAGTTTTGCATCAGCATACTTAAGCTGCTTTTATAGAAGGATGACTTTCTTTTTGTACTACACATTTGAATTCCAAAGTATACTTGTAGCAAATTTAGATAGAAACCTAGTTCACGGGAGGCACTGGAGTTCACAAGACATGGCAGACCACTGTCTCAACAAAGAATATCCAGGTTTCTTTTCACTAAAATGCAAAAGGCAATACAGATGGAGTATCCCTAATCCAGCCAGAAGTGTTTGGGGTTTTGGATTTTTTCAGATTTCAGAGTATATTGGGTCATCAGAAAAGTCATGACGCATTTCTGCATAGAAAAATATGGTCATGATTTTTCCAGCAACCGAGTACCTAAGGAGATCCGTGGGGGACAGGACCCAGGTCTAAACACAAAATTCATTTGTGTTTCCTGTACACCTTATATACACAGCCTGAAGGCACTTTTATATTTGTTACAGTGCAGTACTATACTCTGTCCTGTCAGATGACTTCAGGTGTGGAATTTTCCACTTGTGGCATCATGTGGCACTCAAAGTTCTGGATTTTATGGTGTTTCGACTTTTAGATTAGCGATGCTCAGATCATAATAAATTACTGTCAGATATTAGAACGCCTCAGTGTTTCTGGATGAGGGAAGTTAAAGCTGGTAAAGCCAGTGGGTCTTGAGTCCTTATGGTTGAATGATATAAAAGAAAAACCCAGAG
>NW_006208026.1:2604-5937 GCF_000334495.1 Tupaia belangeri chinensis
GCCAGGGCCCCTGGGGCCAGAAGCATTCCCCCCTGCAGCCCACACGGCTGTCATCCACTGAGTGCAGCCCATGCCTCTGTCATCCACTGAGTGGACTGTTAAGTGGCTCTTAATTTTAGGTCTCAAATTTACTCTTGTTTCTTTTTTTCCTTTTCAAACCTATAGCCACAGTAATCTGTTCAAGAAGTGCAAATCTGATTATTGCTTACTTTATTTAATACATATAAGAGTGTGCACTGTTCCGAAAATAAAGACCAACTCCTTATCATGGTCTTGTGAGTTCTGAACTACCTTTTCAGGCTCGCTTTGTGCGACCGTTTCCTCTCTCCTCCCCTCCTCACTCACACTGCCTGCCAGGGACGCTCTGCTTCTCCTCCCTTACACACACACACACCACACACACCCCGCTCTGCTCACTTACCCCTGTCTTGCCAGATTCTCCTTTTGTTTCCGATTCTTGCTAGGGCCCTTTGCCTAGGATTGCATTTACTATTTGGTAGTGCCCGAGAAATACCAGTTGAGCTCTCAGGCACTGAACCTTAGACCTGCCCACCTTAGCCCTGTACTGTCCTGTGACCACTCACCTTTGGAGCTGCTGTTTGTGCAGTGGCAGAACCCTCCTTTACACTTACAGTATAGCCAGCTGTCCCCAGGGCTCCAGGGCACATGGATCCTTTCCTCACATCACCTGGCAGCCTGGAGCAATCCGGCAGACGGCCCCATCCTCAGTTCTTCTGTGTGCGTGTGTGACTATTAAAATAGATATTCATGTTAATTTTGCACATAGTTTTAAAAATCAACAGGAAAAAAAATCATCATACACTTAAGAGCCATTTTTTTTTTTTTTAAGAATTATTTAACATCACTTATTCATTTAATTCATTTATTTTAAGTTTGACTGGGGGTGGGGTTGCCCGGGAGAGGAAAGGCAAGCCACCAGGTTCGGAACTTGAATCACGGTGAGCCACATGGGAGTCCACTGCCCTTAACCACCATGCCACCTCCTGTCCCCAGTCATTGATTTTTAAACACCATTTCTAGAGTTTAATCAAAGCACTGTTGCAATGGCAATGTTTTCTGGTATCACTTTACAAAATACCCACTATAAATTCCTTTTTGAGTTTAAATGTAGAAAGTTATGGTTACAGGTGAACTTGTGTGCTTCCTTTGTCAGATAATATTACATTGTCTTTTTGGTTTTAACTGCTGGGGAACCTAACCTAAATTCACTTCCATGTGTTATACTCTGTGTCTTAAAAGTTTAGTTTCTCAGCTGACTCCATACTGCAGTCGTTAAGTGCCATGCATAGAAAGCCAGATCCCACTTGGCCAACCATGGTTCAAATCCTGTTGATTTTTAAACACCATTTCTGGAGTTTTAATCAAAGCACTGTTGTAATGGCAATGTTTTCTGGTATCACTTTACCAAATACCCACTATAAATTCCTTTTTGAGTTTAAATGTAGAAAGGTATGGTTACAGGTGAACTTGTGTGCTTCCTTTGTCAGATAATAAATATTACATTGTCTTTTTGGTTTTAACTGCTGGGGAACCTAACCTAAATTCACTTCCATGTGTTATACTCTGTGTCTTAAAAGTTTAGTTTCTCAGCTGACTCCATACTGCAGTCGTTAAGTGCCATGCATATAAAGCCAGATCCCACTTGGCCAACCATGGTTCAGATCCTGCCCCAGCAGCTTGGAAAACACCGTGTGTTTTCTTTCTTTCTTTCTTTCTTTTTTGGAGAGGTTTTTGCTATAGGGCGCGTGCGCTCGCCAGACAGACAGAGAGAGACATAGAGACAGAAAGCAAGAAATCACCCCCCAGGGGGGATGGTCACGCCACAATCCCTTCTCCTCCATTCTCCTCTCAGGATCTTGGGCATGCACGCACATGCGCCTGGCGTGAGATTTAAGCCACCGGGTCCGAGACGCGAACCGTGGTCAACTACGTGGGAGGCCAGCGACATAGCCATTACGCTAACTGCTGGTTCCCTGCCGTGTGTTTTCATACTGCCAGGGCGGGGACTGGAATCCGGTTGGCCATGTGGGATTTAGCTTCCGTCGCACAAAGCTAATAGAGCCTGCCTGAGGGATAATATCTTACAGTTTATTTTCTTAATCCGATTTTGGTATAGGCATAATACTTCACAAAAATTAATTGAAAAATATTTTGTTTTTTGGAGCTGATTATATAGGGTTGTTTTTAATTCTTTAGATGTTTGGTAGAATTCTCTAATGAAGCCATCTAGACCTGAAGGTTTTATTTATTTATTTTTTTAACTGCTATATTGCATGTGTGGTTGCCAGAAAGAGACACTGCAGTCCTTTCTCAGGATGTGGGGCACGCTTGTACATGCAGCAGGTGTATTTCTCAAGCTGCTGTGTCCAGGACCCTGACCGCAGTCGGTCCTGCGTGACCCTGTGATCCGGTTGCTCCAACCACCTGCCACTGGCTGGCCTGAAAGGTTTCTTTGTTGAAAGTATTCTAGCTCTGAAGTCAATGTCCTTATACTTACTGGGCTACTCAGATTATCCATGTCATATTGGGTGAGTAGTAGACAGTCTGTGTGTCAAAGGGATTGACCCATTTTTCTCAACTGTCGAATGTTTATGCGAGATGCTATTTCTGGTATTCCCGTTATCTGTCTAATGGTTACAGGGTCTGTAATGATAGCTCCTGGTATTAGTGGTTTGTGTCTTTTTTGTCTTTTTTTTGTGTGTGTCAGTTTTGTTAGAGATTTGTCAGTGTTACTGGTCTTTTCAAAGAATCGATTGTTTGCTTCATTGTTTTTCTCTTGTATTTCTGTTGTCAGTTCCATTGACTGAGTGATTTCCTACCTTCTGCTCATTTTTGAGTTATTTTGTTCTTTTTCTGGATTTTGAGGTGGGAGCTTAGATTATTAGTTGGAGATCTTTTCTCTTTTCCAATTAATCTATTTAATGAATTTCTCTCAGGACTGCTTTATTCACAGATTTTGGTGCTTTATTTTTTATTTACAATATAGTTTATTGTATCTTTTTAAAAGTTTGTCTTTGGACGTTCTCTGTGACTCCTGAGTTTTAGAAAGTGTATCATTAGGGGATTTTAAGTCCCTGCAGTTTGTGTTAATGTTAAAGCTTATGATGTATTCCTTGCAGTGTATCCACGGGCACTCAGGAGGAATGTGTCCTGCTGTTGGGTGCTGGATGTTCTGTAAATGTAAGTTAGAACTTGCTGGCCGGTGTGCTGTTAGGCTCTTCTATAACGCATCCTTGTCGAGTTTCCAAATGGTTGTTCTCTGTCATTTTTGAAAGGGTAGTGAAGTCATTTAAGTGTAATTGTGGATTTATC
>NW_006208026.1:6821-11782 GCF_000334495.1 Tupaia belangeri chinensis
AGAGACATAGAGACAGAAAGTGAGAAATCACCTCCCGGGGGGATGGTCACGCCGCAATCCCTTCTCCTCCATTTTCCTCTCGGGATCTTGGGCAGGCACGCACACACGCCCGGCATGAGCTTTAAGCCACCGGGTCCGGGACATGAACCACGGTCGACTACGTGGGAGTCCAGCGACATAGCCATTACGCTAACTGCTGGTTCCCCCAAAGTATAGAATATTGATCTTCCTATACATCCCTTTAGTCTCATGTGTATTACCATTGTTTAATTATTTCCTGCACATACATTGATAACCACGTTGTAAATTTTGTTTAATGGGCTTTTGGTTTTTGTTGTTGTTTGTTTGTTTTTGTCATTTTTTATCATTCCTGCTAATAGCAAATTCTTAGTTTCCCTTCAGCTGGGAATGTCTTTACTTCTGCTTCATCCCTAAAGGATTGATCATGCTAGTTACAAGATTTTTGATTGACGTTTCCTTCCTTTCAGCATTTGAAATATGCTTGACTCTTCTCTGGGGAAATCTGCTGTCACTCCAATTGTTTTCCCCTGTATGTAAGGTGCAACTTCTTTTCTGGCTGCTCCGAGGATTTCTCCTTGTCCTTTGTGTGCAGAAGTTTGATGTCTTGCATCGTAGCATCTATTTGCTGAGGTTTACGCCGCTGCCTCAGTCAGTAGGTTCGGAAGCCACTTGCCAAGTTGGGGGCGTTTTCAGCTGTGATTTCTTCTGAGCACTTTTAGTGCCGCCCTCTTCAGCTTCTCCTGGAACTCCTGTGGAGTTACATCCTGCATCCTAGTTTCTCCTGCCTGTACTCTGTGTGCACAGTGAGTGGTCTCTGTCATGTGCACTCCCTCCCCCCCTCCCTGCTGCTGAGCTTGCTTGGATATTCAGTTACTCTGTCATTGTCTCTCCAGAGGATTCTTTGTATCTTCTATTCCTCCCCGAGGCTCTCTGATACTTTACTTGTTTGGAACATGTTTGTAATTATCCATCAAAGCATTTCTATCATGGCTGTTCTGAAATTGTCCTGAGGTGACTTGGTTGTCTCTGTCATCTCAGTATTGGTATTAGCTTTTTTTTCCTTCTGTTTGATACATTCTGATCCTTGGTATAGAGATGGTTGACTGCAACTTAGATATTTTCTTCTTCTGCTGTTATCGCCTCTACCTTGTTAAACTATCTGTGGTAATTGGCTTTCTCTGGCACTATTCCAACCACAGGAGAGTTGGCGAGACTGCTGCCTCGGCACTGCTGGAGGGAAGAGCAGTGCAGGGTCCCTTCCACCCCAGCCTCCATTATACCCAATGTGGGGGTTTCCTCGTCACTGCTGGCTGATGGTTCTAGTCCTGACTTTCGAGGCCTCCTCTGATGGTGTCCAGGCGTAGATGCGGATGGGCCCCGTTATTGCCAGGTATAAGCTCAGGCTCTCCAGCTGATCCCCACAGTGGGGAGCAGGGGTCCATTTGTATCAGCAGGCAAGAACCAAGTCTCCGCTCTCGGCTTTCTCTGTCACCACTTGGAAGGGGTGTCAAGGTTCCTTGTTACAGCCTCTGCTGGTGTCGATGGGGCTGGAGCCACCTTTTTTCTGTGGTGCTCAATGACAATGGAATTTATCCAGAAGTTTCTGTCTCCTTTGGTTGCCAGTATTGATTCTCTTGCCAGAGTAATGGCAGAGTAATGTGTCGGTCAGACCAGGGTGCCACTGATGTTCAGGTGGACCAATATTTTGGTATTTCTTAGAAAGAAAAAAGTACTTGCATAAACTAACAAGCCATCCAAAGCAAGATACTCCCTGCTTTCAGAGGCTGAAACATGGCCAGCCTGTGCTTCTCTGAGGGCTTAAATGTGGCAGTTGTGCAGAAAGAACCTGCAGAGTGAAGGGTAGAAATGTTCAAGTGTGTTTTATTTATTTGCCATGTTCAGATTAACAACTGGAGATTGGTCAGTTTACAAAGGCAAGCCCTCTTTTTCTGAGGATGTCGACAAGGCCCTTTGAACCCCAGTCTAATGGGTCTCTCTTCCTCGCAGAGATAGAGCAGCTTGCTTTGCTATTCAGAAAGGGTTACAGGCATGATGCAGTGACATGAAGATATTCAATTATAATGATATTGCTGACTGGGAGCGACTGCTAAAAGAACTAGAGATCAAAGATCAAAAGTATGATTCTTTTAAAGAAAATTATGCAGTGCTTGTGTACTTTCTAACCAGCTAAATTATATATGAAATGGTAATTTGTCATTGAAAGCTGCCTACAGATCACATGTGGATATTAAGTAAGGATGTTCCTGCTTATTCAATGTGCTTCGTGCTGGAGAGCGAAATCTGATGATTGTTGCCGTGTCATTGCCATAATTACATTGAGCACATTTGGAGAGAAGTAATCCAGGAAGCTTTATAAGCAGGAGGTGGGGAAGGGGACAGTGAGAAACAGGAGACAACATGCATGGAGGGGGGGAAATTTCTGTTCTCAGGCTACACATTAGCACCAAAATGCAGTGGGGCCTAGGTCAGAAAAAGAACCTCGGGAACTCAGCATAGGTGTAGGCACATCAGGGTAAGCCATGAACTAGACGACCTCTGGCCAGGGTTGCTGCTGAGCAAAGGTGCTGAAAACCATGTGGCCAACTGTGCGTTCAGTCCCCAGCCCACCCAGCTGACTGAAACATGCCAGGCATGTCTGCCAGGTATAAGCTCAGGCTCTCCAGCTGATCCCCACAGTGGGGAGCAGGGGTCCATTTGTATCAGCAGGCAAGAACCAAGTCTCCGCTCTCGGCTTTCTCTGTCACCACTTGGAAGGGGTGTCAAGGTTCCTTGTTACAGCCTCTGCTGGTGTCGATGGGGCTGGAGCCACCTTTTTTCTGTGGTGCTCAATGACAATGGAATTTATCCAGAAGTTTCTGTCTCCTTTGGTTGCCAGTATTGATTCTCTTGCCAGAGTAATGGCAGAGTAATGTGTCGGTCAGACCAGGGTGCCACTGATGTTCAGGTGGACCAATATTTTGGTATTTCTTAGAAAGAAAAAAGTACTTGCATAAACTAACAAGCCATCCAAAGCAAGATACTCCCTGCTTTCAGAGGCTGAAACATGGCCAGCCTGTGCTTCTCTGAGGGCTTAAATGTGGCAGTTGTGCAGAAAGAACCTGCAGAGTGAAGGGTAGAAATGTTCAAGTGTGTTTTATTTATTTGCCGTGTTCAGATTAACAACTGGAGATGGGTCAGTTTACAAAGGCAAGCCCTCTTTTTCTGAGGATGTCGACAAGGCCCTTTGAACCCCAGTCTAATGGGTCTCTCTTCCTCGCAGAGATAGAGCAGCTTGCTTTGCTATTCAGAAAGGGTTACAGGCATGATGCAGTGACATGAAGATATTCAATTATAATGATATTGCTGACTGGGAGCGACTGCTAAAAGAACTAGAGATCAAAGATCAAAAGTATGATTCTTTTAAAGAAAATTATGCAGTGCTTGTGTACTTTCTAACCAGCTAAATTATATATGAAATGGTAATTTGTCATTGAAAGCTGCCTACAGATCACATGTGGATATTAAGTAAGGATGTTCCTGCTTATTCAATGTGCTTCGTGCTGGAGAGCGAAATCTGATGATTGTTGCCGTGTCATTGCCATAATTACATTGAGCACATTTGGAGAGAAGTAATCCAGGAAGCTTTATAAGCAGGAGGTGGGGAAGGGGACAGTGAGAAACAGGAGACAACATGCATGGAGGGGGGGAAATTTCTGTTCTCAGGCTACACATTAGCACCAAAATGCAGTGGGGCCTAGGTCAGAAAAAGAACCTCGGGAACTCAGCATAGGTGTAGGCACATCAGGGTAAGCCATGAATTAGACTACCTCTGGCCAGGGTTGCTGCTGAGCAAAGGTGCTGAAAACCATGTGGCCAACTGTGCGTTCAGTCCCCAGCCCACCCAGCTGACTGAAACATGCCAGGCATGTCTGCTCCTCTCCAAGATCCAGAGGTGCTAGAGGCCTGGGGGCAGGGGATCATGGCATGACAAGACCATGTGAGTGTGCTCCTGCCCCTTCCTGTCTCTCTTCTTCTGCCTATCTGTCTGTCTTATCTGCGTGGGCCCATGTTTGCTATCAGGAATGAAATAGAACAAATCATGTATCACATGGCCGCCTATGGGGACCACTGCCCAGTGGTCTCTGTCCGTGCTGCAGCCCTGTGTCTGGCTCCTCCTCCCAGAAACCTGCATAGCTCCTGGTGCTGGTGGTGGTTGGGAGTCTGCTCCAGGTGCCTGGTTAGAGGGGCACTGCCAAAGTGTGTTCCGAGCATCACCATTCAAGCAGCCATTTGTTTCCCTTGGGCTGTGGTGCTCAGCAGGACATTGGGAGGTTACACCACCTGGGACCCAGCCACCACATCATGTCTTAGATGCCTGTTTGTGGTGGACTTCCTGATGTTGCTCATAACTAGCTGCATCTGTAGTGAAAATAATTGACAAAAATGCTCTTTACATCTTTTAAGTTTGTGTTAATCTTTCTTTTCCCTGGACTCACTGCTGTATGCCACATCTACTATGGGCCACTGTCTCACACTCACCCAGTGCTGAATCTGTGGGGAAAAGCTCAAATTCAAGAGTGTTCCCCAGATTAGTTTCCTTATGCAGATTATAAAACGTCCCTTTTTCCTGATTTGGTGGTACAGTGGTAGCCAGCAGGTTGAAGAGCATGTGAGCCAGGTTGCTGTCTTTTTTTTTTTTCAGGTTATTTTGAGGAGAATATCACACTCAAGTTTCTATGTGTATATGTTTTGCAAGTTTTATAGTCCATAGAACTTTTGTTTAAAAGAAGTTTTTGCCTTAGGACATGTGTGTTCTCCAGAGAGAGAGTCACAGTGAGAGGGAAAATAAGAAATCACTCTCTAGGGGGCATGGCCACACCACAGTCCCTTCTCTCAGGATTTTTGGAACACACACATAGGCACCTGCACCCATACCCAGC
>NW_006208026.1:11899-12481 GCF_000334495.1 Tupaia belangeri chinensis
AAAATGAATAACAAGAAATTATCTTGAAATTTATCTCTACTGTATAATTTGTACTTTTTTGCTCATTAATTTAAACCACATTTCCCTGCCACACATAGACTTCCTCAGTAACACTGCATTTTGGGGGGTTCTTTATGATAAAGGGTGTATGCCAAAGGGATACCCCCAAGCGGGGCGTGGTTATATTGCAGTCCTTTTTCCTCCCAGTTCTTCATCCCAGCAGGGTCCATCGGGTTCTTCATTCTATTATGGGTACACATCCACGTGTCAGTGTGTTTTATGTCAACCAGACTGGAACTCAAGCCCTGGTTGGCCATGTGGGTCTGGCTTCCACCTAACGCTACACCACGTGGTTGCCCCAGCATTTTGGTTTTCAGAAGTACTCTTTATTTTCATATAACCCGCTAACTTTGTCAGTGTTTTCTACTTGATTTCTTCTCTTTCCTCAAAAGTGAATTAAAATACTGTGATTAGTCCAGGCTTGGATTGGACTAATTTTGTCAGTTTCCCAAGTGTTGTGATTCGTAGAGATGTTTTCTCTTCCCTTTTCCTGTAGGGTTTGTATGCCCCATATTAATGCTT
>NW_006208026.1:13354-16706 GCF_000334495.1 Tupaia belangeri chinensis
GAATATTTTAAATCATAAGAAAAATACTGGGACAGCACTGTGGCATAGGGGTTAAATGAGCTGCATCCCTCATGGCCAACCACGTGGTTGAAGTTCTGGATCCACTGACTTGAGAAACACACCACACACATGTGTGTTTGTGTCCAAAATCTCCACAAGATGGAGGAGAGAGGATTAGGGCGTGACCATGCCCCACTGGGATAATTTTGCCTTTTCCCTCTCCCTCCCTCTCTGTCTCTCTGTGTTGTCTGTCTCGTTGTATCTCTCTGATAAGTGCATGTTTCCGCTGGCAGTAAATTTTAACAATAAAGAAAGAAAAATACTTATTCTTTTAAGAGGTAGGAGGAAACTGGATGCATTGAGGTGATGGTGGTCGCTCTGTCGTGACACCTAGCATGTTTCACTAGGTACGTGGCACTGAGTTTTTGATTTGACACAGTCAGTAAAAGTGGTTGAGCAATATCAGTGAGGTGAACTTTTTTATAAGGAGACTTCACAAAGTTTGTGGAAAAATGGAATTAAAGTACTAGCTTTTTCATAACACATGTTTTCTATGAACAGTATGAAGACTCTTTCATATATTTAAACAATTTTTTTTAAGCTGTGGGTTCTTAATACCTCTTAAAGGTCAGGCAGGTGTAATCCAAAGCAATATGAAGTGATCCCATATGGTAAGGTTTCCAGTTTAAGTCTGGAGACTTCGTGAATACACTGGGCACACACTGACCATGAGCCAGGCCTGGCTGGAGACTGGGCATGGATCACAGGGTCAGGACCCTTGTTGGAGTGCTGGTGCTCTCACTCTCACCCTGTCTCTCTTGCTTTTTTAAGAAATAAAGAAACTGTAAATCATATTTGAATACCCTTTAAAGCATTACTCTGGTATTTGAGTTCCTGGTTCTTCATTGGAGTAAAGGCTTAGAGGCAAGAAACCTTCGAGTAGGAAATGAGTGGTGGACTTCCTTTCTGTGTGTTTCTGTCCTTTCTTAGTCCAGCATACCACAAGCTTGTGTAGTTTTCTGCATTTGAGAGTTCATTTGTGACGTGCTGTAAATGGGGTGTGGGTTTAGGTGTGTGTTGTTGGAAAAGGTCCCTCCCCATCACCTTGGAATCTCACTGGACAAGGTTGTAGTTGAGTTTTTCTTGACCCTTGGGTGGGCTAGTGAGGAATAAGGAAGTAAAGGGACTTTCTCTGTCTTTTTTTTTTTTTTTTTTTTTATTTGAGGTTTTTTTTTTTTTGTTTTTTTCTAATGGGCCAAAGAGAGGGGATTCAGAGTCTCAGTCTCTGCTCTCTGTCAGGCCAGCCCCAAGACCATGTAGACTTCAGAGGGATCCTCACATGAACTACGGAAAGCTATAGTGGGGATCGGCATTCTTTATCCTACTGAACTGTGGCATAAGGGACAGCTTATTTTCTGAACGAGAACGCAGTTCTTGCACACCCTGCACATCCAGAACTGGTACTCAGTGATCGGGCTTCCTGTGGCAACGCATATTGGCAGTTTCCCTTCTCCACCTTCAAGAAGGCTGTTCAATTCCGATTCTCTGTTATCTTCTGGAGTATGCTTGGTGAAGATTTCTAGAGCTAGATCTTCATATTGCTGTTTCTGTTCAGAACTGAGCGTCTCTAAAGATTCAAGTTTGATAAAAAAGCTTTTGAACAAGTGCCGAAAGAGCTACTGGCGCACACACAGAGTGTGAACAGAGAGTAGATCTCCACTGCAGAGATGATGTCTCCATAGTCTCTCAGGTGAAGAGCTGTTTTCAATGCAGCGTCGACATAGCCCTCGTAGAGCTGCCTCTTTGCCAGTAGAAAGAAGTGGTAAGCCTCATCCCCTCTCCAGGTATTATCTGTGAAACGACTAGAAGAAGATAGAGCCTCCTCCAGCAAACCCGCCAAAGCAGACGTGGCCTCTAAACTCTTTCCTTTAACTTTTCCTCATTGCTCATTTTTCACCTGTTCATGGTACTGCTCTATTAGTAAAGCCACCATTACGTAGAGCTTCTTAACACGTAAAACCTCAGTTCTTTTCTTGGCCTCTTCATCTGCAATCTTAAACATCAGTTGAGCAGCATCAAAAAAGTAATTGGCTTTCCGATAGAGTTCTACCGCATCGAGAATTTTCTTTTCCAGTAAATGAGATGCGTACTAGCCAAAAGGGATCTAATTTCCTTTAGGTTGTGACTTTTAGCCAATTCAACAGCTCTGTTCCGTTGGTTAAGATGCATACAGGTACCTACAGCTGCCTTTGGTTAATTACATTTCAAAAATGCAGTCACAGCTTGCTCACACATTCCAACTCTCACAAACATTTGAGCTATTTCTGGAAGCAGTTTGTAGTTTTCTGGAAGTGAACTGGCAAGATTCTCTAATCCCTCATAATCTTCTAACTTATAGTAACATTCCGCTAGGCGTCCCTCGCTCTGGCCTTGTATATAATATTGTACAGCATTTAACCACTTTTGCCGATCAGCAAAGTAGTCTGCAATGGCATTTGGCTTGTACAAGGAGTGTCATCTGCATGGCCAGATCCCGTTTTCAAGAGCTGGAGTACTCCAAACCAGTTTCCCAATTTCACCCGGAGGCCAATAGCAAGGTCTCTTCTGTCCATATCAAGGTACATTCTTTCAGCCTCTTCAAACTTGCCAAAGTAGGCAGCAACTTCAGCCTGCTTCATCGATTCACTCTGCAGATGGCCCAGGTGCTTCACAAATTTAATGCCTTGGTAATCTTTGCAGCGCACAAATGCCTGCACCGCCTGCTCTGTGGTGTGCAATTCTAGTTTCTGAAGAGCTGCTTCAGCCAGGAGGTGCCAGAGTTGGGGGTGTGGATTGTCCTCTATGAACTGAGATGCATCTTGAATTCCAATGCCAATCAGTGCTCGACTATCTCGTAGGGACCGAATCTCAAAGTTAATTATAAAATCCTTGTTTGGATGTTCCGGATTCTTTAATATATCATCCAAGAGAACAGATTTAATTTCTAAATCCTCAAAGTGACAGATATATCCAGAGGTCTCAATGGGCTCCTCAGGATCCAAGTTTCTGAAAACATACATTCTTGTCTTCTCCATCATGGCAAATAAATCAGGATTATCCTTGGTCCACTTCATATTCCAGACATCTTTCTGCTCCAATTTTAACAACTCTCTGATTACTTGCTGTCCTGTACTGTCTGTCATCCGAGCATCCAAATCAAAGAAAGTCAGAACTCTTGATATATCTATGATTGGAAGCCGACTAGAGTTGCAGTTCAAGGATAACTGGTAGGCGCAACAAGGGAATGTTTTTGAGTCAAACCAACATTAGGAAGACTATATTTCTGAATAGTGCCAGATTCACGACCCACAAT
>NW_006208027.1:0-557 GCF_000334495.1 Tupaia belangeri chinensis
GCGCTCCTTGCTGCCCCTGAGCTCTGTGGGGCGGGTTGTAGCAGGGCACCCGGAAAGCAGATCACAGACCCTAAAGGAGAAGCCGGCCTTCTGCCCCTTTTCCTGGCCCAGTTCAGACATGGGGATTCTAGAGAAGGAAAAAGGAAAGCCTCATCAAGAGCCACCCTTCCTCTTCCTGTGGGGTGGGTTGCAGCCTGGCACCTGGAAAGCAGCAGATCACAGACCCTAAAGGAGAAGCCGGCCTTCTGCCCCTTTCCCCGCCCAGCTCAGTCGGGGATTCTAGAGAAGGGAAAAGGAAAGCCTGATCAAGGGGCAGCCGCCCCCGCACCCAGAGTCCGGGTCTCCAGTCTCCAGGGCTGTCTCAGCAGGGTCGCCTTTCCCTCCAGCCACTTTCCCTCCACTGGGTCCTGAAGCTTGGGATTTCTTCCCCCTTCCCTGGCGAGCCCAGATCCGGATTGGAACCCTGAGCGAGTGTGAACTGTGGAGGGGCCTGCCTTGGGGGACGAGGAAGGCAGGACCGTCCCCGGGGAGCACGCGCCCCCCTCCCTTCCAATCTC
>NW_006208028.1:0-823 GCF_000334495.1 Tupaia belangeri chinensis
TAGGGGCCAGTCCCAGTAAACAAAGACAACTGCAGGCTAACAATGGCATATTCTAGAAACAGGGACATCTATGAGCAGAACAATCCTCACCCCTCCCTCATTACCACCACCACCACCACCACCACCACCACAGATGCTCATTACCCACAAGTTAGGAACAGAGAGAATGAGAACAAACAAGAGTCCATTGACTCTACATGTATGAATAGCTACTTTGAGGAGAACTTCCTCCAGGCCTTTCTTTCCCTGTCTGCTTCTCAGAACACTCCAAGCTAAGTAGTACCTAACAGAATATCTGCTCTGACTTCAAGGGAACAGTGACACCCACAGGAAGTAGAAAATTTGCTCAGAGTCATACAGCTTGCAGGAAACAGATTCTCCTGGCAAATCATGTGAAATTTTTATACCAGTCCATATCAGCTCTGCCCACAAGTCCCTCCTATTTCCTCTCTCTTTCCTTCCTAAACTCGGGTCTTCAGGAGACCAGCAGGTGGTGCGGTGGTTAAGGCACTGGACACGCCCACATGGCTGACCACAGTTTGAGTCCCAAACCTGGTGGCTTGCTTTCTCACTTTCTCTCTCTCTCACTCTTTCTCTCTCTCTCTGGCTGATCAAACTGGAAAATAATAATAATAAAAAAGTTAAATAAAATAATTGTTAAAAAAAAAGAAAACTAAGGTCTTCTTCTCATTGGATATGCAGAAGTGTAACCTCAGTCCTCAGCATCTAATCACTTAATGCTTTTGGAGACCACAAGATTGCAATGAGCTGGGAACCCAGCAGATTCTCGGGGAACATTTTCCTTTTTGAAGGAAAGATGCTC
>NW_006208029.1:0-207 GCF_000334495.1 Tupaia belangeri chinensis
CTCAATGGAATACTATTTAGCCATTAAAAAATGAAACAACAAAACTTTGGGTTTTGACAGGAAGTGGATGAATATGGAAGACTTACTGCTGAGTGAAGCAAGCCATGCTATGAAGGAGAGGTATTGTATGTCCCCACTTAATATATACCAAGTGTCTGCACTCTATGACTGAAACTAATTGAATAAGGATATAGAAACATAGTATAT
>NW_006208029.1:1410-2329 GCF_000334495.1 Tupaia belangeri chinensis
CTTTCCCTTTCAAAGATAAATGAATAAAAACTTCATTTTTTAATTATTCAAGATAAAAAATATAACACATATGTGAAAACAAATTCCAACAGCTTAGCTACATACCCTTATCCTTTTGTTGGCTCCCAAACAAATCTGAAAAAAGAATAGTGTACAAAAAGAAAAATTAAAAAATAAATAAATAAAGGAAAGTGACTCAAATATAACTATAAAGTCTCTTCTCTTTGCGTAATACTGTTGCTAGGGATAAACTCAGAGGAAATACTTTAAAGAGAGAAAAAAAATTATGCACAAAGACATTCAAAACAAATATTAGGGGAACCAGAAGTTAGTGTAATGGCTATATCACTGGACTCCCATGTAGTTGATTGTGGTTCGAGTCCCAGACCTGGTGGCTTAAACTCACACCAGACACGTGTGTGTGCGTGCCCAAGATCCCAAGAGTAGAATGGAGGAGAAGGGATTGTGGTGTGGCCATCCACCCTGGGGGGGTGATTTCTCATTTTTGTCTCTCTGTCTCTCTCTGTCTTTTTGGTGAGCACATGCAAAAACCTCTCAAAAAAATATTAAGAACGAATAGTACAAAGTGAGAAACTATATGGAATCTCCAGCATTAGAGAAACAGATATTTTAAATAGTGCATTTCCTGGAGTAATTTGTAGCTTGTAGTAGAAACATTTTAAAAATTTGAGTAATATCATAGGAAAATACATGATTCTAATTTAAATACATATCAAAGAAAGATCCTAATTATTTTCACTTCTAAATTGGTAGAAGTGTAATTGCTCTGACTTCTTAATACTTGACAAGCTGAAAAAGAGGTTTAAACCTAAGACTGGTGGGGAAGAGGAGTGAGTATATGATTTTTTAATGTTAATTTACTTCTGAAATTTTATAATTATATGATATTTTTAAAAAA
>NW_006208030.1:0-2559 GCF_000334495.1 Tupaia belangeri chinensis
TAGCATGGTAAAAGACTGTATAAAGCACCAAGTTTTTTTATATAAATGCTTTCTGAGTGGGTCTGATGAACTAAGTCCAAGCTATCTCTCAGACTTCATTCTCTTCTTTTCAGAGAGGTTTTTACTGTAGGGCATGTGTGCTCACCAGAAAGACAGAGAAAGACGGAGAGACAGAAAGCAGGAAATCACTCCCTGGGGGGGATGGCCATGCTGCATTCCCTTCTACTCCATTCTCCTCTTGGGATCTTGGGCACACACACACACACGCCTGGCATGAGTTTAAGCCCTCAGGTCCAGGACTCAAACAGCAGTAAAGTACATGAGAGGCCAGTGACATAGCCATTATGCCAATTGCTGGTCCCTCAAACTTCAGTTTCAATTTATGTTCATGTAAAGTAACCAGATCTGCCATATTATCTTTTAAAATAAAATGAAAAGTGAAAAACAACCCTAACTACTAGAAATTGGATTTTTTTTTTTTTGGTTTTGCTACAGGGTGTGTGCACTTTCCAGAGAGAAATTGCAAAAGAGAAAGTGAGATCTCATGTCCCCAATGGGGATGATCATGCTGCAATTCTTTCACTCATCTCCCTTGGAATTTTGGGCAAACATATGCACATGCATGCTGTATGCTGCAAGCAACCAGGTCTGGAATTTGAACCACTGCCAGCCATGTGAGAGTCCAGGGCCTTAACCATCACACCATTCGCTGGCCCTGAAATTGTCCTTTTATTGTTATAGAATATTGATATCAATTTATGAGAAAAAACAATAACATTTTGATTTATCTATAAATTTTTTATACCTGCTGATAAGATATATTCTTTAAAAAACACTAATTGCCTACTTAGTTTTAAACAACACATACTGCCCTTATGACTGATGCTGCATTAGCCCAGAGTTCAGATTTTATACATAGTAAGTACTCAGATGTTTTGCCCTAATTCTACAAAAAGACACTATATTCGATCATAGTATACACAATGTTCTACCCCTGCACTTGAATAAAAAGTAAAGCATCTTAAAATAGAAACCAAAGATAAGTTAAAAACAAACAAACAAAATCTTTAACTGCTGAGGGACAGAAAAGTTTTGCCAAAACCCAAGCAAGTCAAATACACAAGAGTGTGTCTTAGGGGATATTTCCTAACCCTGTGGGGAACCAGAAACAATTCTGCAGCTTCATGACCTCTGAGGGAATTCTCTTTAAATTCTAGCTGGAAATAAAGGAGGAAATAGTTGCTTCTTTCTTTCCTTTTCCATGAGATTATGCTGAGGACAGTATTCACGGAGCAGTGGGGAATGTTCTCTACCTTGTTTTCCAGAAATGTTCTCTATTTTAGATGTAGAAATAAGAGGTAGAAAGAATCTTCACAAGTGGCCAGGTACTGAGTGGAATTTTCTCTATAGAGAATAGGAGACGGCCATCATTGGAATTCTCAAGGAATTGGTATGTGGTGAGATTTTAATGCTTCCATTTCATAGATAGTTTTTCAAATCATGATGTAGTCACTGTAAAGACGTACATTGATTATATGTAAACTTCAAAAATGTGAAAAAATCAGTTTGCAGCTAGTGTGGTGGTTAAGTCACTGGACTCTTACATGGCCAACAGTTTGAGTCCTAGACCTGGTAGCTTGCTTTCTCACCCTCCCTTTCTCTCTCTTTGTCTCTCTCTGATGAGTGTTCATGCCCTATAGTTAATTAAAAAATAATGAAATAATGATAATAATGATATAGCGAAATAAATATTATAAGAACAGTTCATTAAAAATGTAAAAAAAATGAATTTAACTTTGGAACAATACATGCATTGTAATAGTTAAAATATTTTTGTTCTCTACCTTTCATTTTTTTTAATTACTATTATTTTATTATTATTCAATATGACTAGAAAGAAATAGGGAGTGAGAAAGGGAAAGTTAGAAAGCAAACTACTAGGTCCTGGACTTGAATCACAATTAACCATGTGGAAATCCATTGCCTTAACAATAATGCCTCATGCTGGCCTCTAAAATATATTTTTCTTTTTTTTCTTCAAAAAATTTTTTTAGACATTCATTCATATTATTTAGCTTACAAAGCTAATTTAGAAGGAAATAAAAGATATTTAGGCTAATTTAAAAAAATAGTGTGATGTAGTATATAAATGCATGTGTTGTGGTCAGGGTACCAAGTTTAATGTAATGCATGGCCTAACAATAATAACTGTGCACACTTGAGCTAGTTACATAACCTTTATGTTTCAGGCTCTTTATCTTTAATAGATAGAGCTTTTAATATTACCCAGCTCAAAGGATGTAGAAGGAAATAAAAAAGTATGTGTGGAATCAGTAAAACAGCATGAGACACATGACAAGTGTAAAATAAATAGCAACTGTTACTAATAGAATGCAAACCATTGGAGCAGGAGGGCTATGAGCACCTACTTTTAATAAAATTAGACCTAGTTTCAACTTTTCATCCTCAAGTTAAATCCAAATAACTTACAAGTGCAACAAGTGCATATTGTTGTCCTAGTTTATCCCGACCCATGGGACAGTTGAACAGGTTCCCTGG
>NW_006208031.1:0-505 GCF_000334495.1 Tupaia belangeri chinensis
GGGGTCAAGCTTCGCTCTTCTCCTATCCTGGCCAAAGCCTTCCCCTACCACGCACAGCATCTTCCCATACCCGCTCAGCACCTTTCCCTCCCCTGGACAGCGCCTCCCCCCCTCCCTCCACAAGCCTTACCCTCCCAGTGGGGAAGGGTGTCCCTGTAGGGTATTGGGCTTACCTTCAGCTCAGCTCTGTGTGCATGCGTGGGCAGTTCAAAGGGCACATCCTGAGAAAGGGCACCATTCCCCCACCTGAGCTTCCTGAGAGCGTGGCTCTCCGAGGCATTCCCAGGCAAGACCCTGGGAGTGCGAGGTGTGTAGCCCCCTTGGTGTGTGTCCCTGGGGAGACAGGATCGCTTGTGGCTCCCATGGAGTGGAAGCCATCGGACAGATGGACGTAGCCACCGGCGTCTGCAGTATCTGAGTCCTCTGAGGCCTCTGCAGTGGGGCCAAGCACGTGGGAGGCTCGGGAGTCAGCCCCGAAGGCTTCAGCCAGCAGTTCGGGGGCACG
>NW_006208031.1:3065-3644 GCF_000334495.1 Tupaia belangeri chinensis
GTCGAGGACATGGCAGTCCAGCGACGTAACCATTATACAATCTGCTGGTCCCTCAGTATGTACTTTGTATTCCTCTACATAATGCATATTAGTTGTTTTTATTTTTAAGAATTAAATACCTGAAATTATTTATTTCTGAGTAAAATGGATGGTCCAATCAGAAAAGAAAAAAGAAATAGGTGGGAAGAAGGAGTTATCTGTCCTGGACATGTACACTTTTTTGCTTGTCTTGATTCCATAAGGAATTTGGTATAACACTAATTTCCATAATATTACACTGTATTAGGTATTATATTAGGTTGTCGGGAAAGTTATGATGTATTTTTCCATACAAAAATGTGCCATGACTTTCCTGATGACCCAGTGAATAATCCAGAGGTGATTTAAAGTATTTGAGGGAATAGGTGGCACATCAGTAATGCATGGAGTCTGGTATGCCATTAGCCATGCCACAGAGGCTGGGCCTGAAGTGGATCCGTGCTGTGACTAAGCAGAAGGAGAGCTGCAATGGTGCCCTGTAGCACCGGTTATAATAGGGCCAGGTGTGGCAGTCATTAGGAGCTGGATGGCCTTCTGAAT
>NW_006208031.1:3683-4306 GCF_000334495.1 Tupaia belangeri chinensis
TATTATTTCCATTTTACAGATAAGAATATTGAGGTTGATTTTCCAGACCTTTCTTAAGGAGAGAGCATGTTGAACAGAGACCCTTCCTCAGACAGGGGGGTCCAGTATGCTTATTAGAATGGTCCCCACATTATAAACTTCCTTTAATCAAACATTTACTGATCAGAATTTTGCATGTGATTTCATCTCATCCTCATATCAGCCTCACGAAGTTGGTACCATCAGCACCCCCCCCATTTTCTTTTTTTAAAGATTTAATTTTATTTGTTATTATTTTTAATTTGACTAGAGAGAGGTCACAAGCTCTCTAAGGTGACAAATTATCTCATTGTCTCCATAACTGGAGCTCTGCTAGCCATTAGGAATTAAGATTAGATATTTATAAATATTTATTATTGTCAATAATCACAATTACTAACTATCATGAGTAAGTTACGAGACAGAGTAGAAATGCCCAAGTCTTCTCTACCATAGGCTGTATGGTCACAAATATATCTATGTGAACCATCAAGGTTCTTCTGAGACCCACTTCAAGGCTGACCCAACATCAATGGAGTCTTGACTTAGCTAGTTATTACTTACCCACCTCCAACCTGCTCACCTACCTACCTAATGACCTTTTT
>NW_006208031.1:9226-17231 GCF_000334495.1 Tupaia belangeri chinensis
CACACACACACACACACACACACATATATATATATATATATATATATACACACACACACACACAAACTTTTTTAAAAGAATATTTTATCATTGTGCAATTTTGACTACAGAGAGAAAGCCCTAGATCCGTGACTCAAACTGTGGTCACTTATGTGGGAGTGACCACAGTGCCCTTAAACACAATGCCACCTGCCAACCCCACCAAAGACTTTTCAATAACTAAGGCTATGCTCTGCTTTTTCCTAAGAATTATTTAATTTGAATCACAATTATTGTGTTGTACAATTTGACCAGTGACAGAGAGAAAGAGAGGAAAAGTGAGAAAGCAAGCTGCCAGTCCAGGACTCAAACCACAGTTGGTCAATTGGGAATCCAGCTCTATGGCACCTGCTGGTCCCAGACCATGCAATTTTAACACACTACTATTCAAACTTGGGTTATTTGGCCCCCGCTAGGATATTTTGCAATGTCTGGAGATTTTTTTGGAGGTGGGTCTGGTTTCACATTGGGGTGCTACAGTCATCTGATGTGTGAGACCCAAGGATGCTTCTCAGCATCCTGCAATGCACAGTACGACGATCTCACAAAGAATGACTTGGACCTGATCATCAGTAGGACCAAGGTTCAAAAACCCCGTTTTAAACTAAATGTCCTCCATGAAGTGATTGACTAGATATATCGCTTAGTCTGGGTCCCTCACCTTCTATCTTACCATGTTTTAAAGCCACAGAGTAAACACATTATGCTTTTTTTGAAAGACTGATTTATTTAATTTCATTTATTCATTTCATTTTAATTTGTTGAGGAGGGTAGAGAGAGAAAGAGAGAGAGAAAGTGAGAGAGCAAACCATCAGGTTTGTGACTCAAACTGAGGTCAGCCAAGTCGTGTCCAGTGCCGTAACCAGTATGCCACCGGCTGGTTTAAACATCTTATTTTTGTTTTCGTTTTTTGGAGAAGTTTTTGCTATAGGGCACGTGCGCTCGCCAGACAGAGAGAGACAGAAAGTGAGAAATCACCCCCCAGGGGGGATGGCCACGCTGCAATCCCTTCTTCTCCATTCTCCTCTCGGGATCTTGGGCACGCATGCACATGCGCCCGGCATGAGTTTAAGCCACCGGGTCTGGGACTCAAACCGCGGCCGACTATGTGGGAGTCCAGCGACATAGCCATTACACTAACTGCTGGTCCCATCAACAGCTTATGTTTTCTTTTTTGAGAGGTTTTTTTTTTTTCCCCCACTATAGATAGGGTATATGCGCTCACCAGAAAGACAGAGAGAGACAGAGAGATATAAAGTGAGAAATCACCCCCCAGGGGGAATGGCCATGTCTCAGTCCCTTCTCCTCCATTCTCTTGTGATCTTGGGCATGCATGCACACGTGCCCGGCATGAGCTTAAGCCACCGGGTCCAGGACTCAAGCCACAGTCGGCTACATGGGAGTCCAGCAACATAGCCATTACACTAACTGCTGCTCCCCCAATACCTTAATGTTTTTCATTGTAGTGCACTTGCCTGCATGTCTCTGCCGTTTTACAGACGCCTACATGGGAGTCCAGCAACATAGCCATTACACTAACTGCTGCTCCCCCAATACCTTAATGTTTTTCATTGTAGTGCACTTGCCTGCATGTCTCTGCCGTTTTACACCATTGAGTGTAAGGCGCATGTGCGTGCACTACGGTTTGGTTTAGGTGGTGAGCCGCTATTGCGTACAGCTCATTGAGAGAAGGGAACTAATTCTGCTCTGTGTGGCCTTGGTTTGGTCTGCTAAGCCTTGATGGCCTTGGCTTAACTCAGCTCAGCTGCACACTCTGTGAGCTCCAAGAGGGAGGAAAGTGCTCTGTGAGCATTCACCCTGAGCGTTACATGCTCCAAAAGGGAGGAAACATTTGTGAACACTGCTAAAGGCTCTGTGAGCCTACGAAGAGCTCTGTGAGCTCCCACTAACAGCTGATAGACAACCTGACACCAGGGCCTTGAATCTTTTGACACCTCCCTGCATCTGTTTGACCCACCCTTTGGAAGAGGGGAAAAAAAGTTACAAAACAGCAAGGTTTTTGACCCATGTCCCATCTGCCTATGTCACTGTGGGAAGCAGTGTTGTGCACAGTCGTACAGTAATAGTTGGCCTCATCCTCAGGCTACAGCCCAGAGATGTGCAGAACACCAGCACTGGTTGAGGTGTCTTCAAATCCAGAGAAGGAGCTGGGGATTCTGGATCCATGGTGCTTACTGGAGTCTGAGTAATGTCACAGGGAAAATGGGGAGGGCTCCCTGGCTTCTGCTGCTATCAGTATATGGTTTTTCCACCAACAGTAGTGTCACTACAAGAGTGCAGGTGAGTCTGGCAGATGCTTCAGGAGATGAGAGAGGAAGAATGGGTGAGTCAGCACGTGGTGGGACAGGGAACCTGTAGACACAGACACATATGAATGAGGAGTAGAGACTAGGGTGACAATTTCAAGGAGTCTCATCCATGAGACTGAAGTAGGGTGGGGCCTGCCCTGTGTCCCCAAGGTCTGTCCTACCTGTGTAGTGAAGGAGGATGGAGGAGGAGAGGAGTCTAGGCCAGGATGGACACAGCCTCTGGTCTCCACATGGCTGGGCTGCCCCAGGCTGCCCTTTCATCCCACCCTCTGCCACAGGAGAGGCTCTTTGTGTAAATGTGTTGCTTGTGGACTGCCATTGCTATATGTGTAGGATCAGGGAGGAGGCAGTGCTGGAACCACACCCAGAGAGGCCCAGCTGCTGAGTCTGCATCAGTGAGCTTAGTTCCCATGGGTCAGTCCTGGGAGTGTGGGGAGGGCCCAGCTGTGGGCACCCCCTGTGCAGCCAGAGACAGACCCACAGCGCCCCCTGCTGCCTACTGCACAGACCTCCATCTCTCAGGGGAAGTCCTGGCAGTAGTTCAGCCTGAGAGCATGGTCACTGTCAGTCCAGGACACACACAGGCCATGCCCCTGCTCGGCCATGAAAACACTGATATTAATAACTAGCCTTTTCCAGGGAGGACTTCTGAGTTACCAGGAGGACACTTGAGAAATACGATGACCATCCACTTTGAGGAGGCTGCAGGGAGGTGAGATACAGCGGGCTCAGAAATGAGATCTGAGCTGCTGCTTGTTCAGGGGCCAGAGCTGAGGTGACTGTGGTCAGTGTCTGAGTGAGGTGGTGGTCCTTCTTGAGAACAAACACAGCAAGTACTGTTTATGGATGAGAGGTGAGTTTTCAGAATGTTTCAGTATACACAAATATTCAGACATCACAGAGCGTGGGATGTCAGGGGATGGCAGGCCTCTCACATTTGGTTCTCACATTTTTGGATGAACCTGTTGTCAGGGCACAGGAGTGTGTCTGCATAGGTGTTTCCCCGTTCAGAAGACACGTCCGTTCTTCCTACCCTCTTATCTATCTCCCTTCTTTCCTTCAATTTTTTTCCAGTTATTTTGATGTTGAATAAAAGAAAAATTTCCAAAATCAGCTGTTGTGACACTTTTCCTTAATGTTCCACTAAGAGGTCTATAGTTTAGTTTTCACATCTCAGGATTATGTGTAGACACTCAGTTTTCTCAATATTATTTTTGAAAAGACCTTTTCATAGTGAATGGTCTTAGCTGCCAGGTTGAAAATGATTTGAACATAAGGGTTTATTCTAGGCTTTCAGTTCCATTGCCTATATGTATTTCTGGCTTTTTGTCAGAACCACTCTGTTTTCACTATTGTAGCTTTATGGTATGATTTGAAATCAGGAATTGAGAGACCTTCTACTTTGTTCTTTTTTTTGTAAAATAGTTTTAGCAGTTTAGGATCTTTAATTATTTGAATTCTATGTGAATTTTATGGTGTATATTTCTAATTGGTTTTTGGGAAATCATGATGCATATTTGTTTAGAAAAACAGAAAAATGTGTCATAATATTCCTGTGCTAATATTTGTACCAAATAACAATGTTAGAATGTCTTTAGCAATTTCAGTGAATCTGTAGATTACTTTGGAAAGTATTGACATTTTTCCATACTTTTTTTTTTTTTAGTTTTGCTTAAGATGCATGCACCCATTATAGAGACAGAAAAGTGAGTAATCACCTACTAGGAGGGTTGGCCTTGCTGCAATCCCTTCTCTAGTCCTATCTCAGGATTAGGTGCATGCATGCCATAAGCCCAGCATAGTTTTGCAGCAGCCAGACCTGAACCCGGCTGAAGGACAGACTCAGCCATGCGTGATCCATTGTCTTAATCTCCACACCCGCTGCTGGTTCACCCATTTTTATTCTTCGAATCTTTGAGTATTTGTTTGACACTGAAAGTAGTCTGATTACCCTGAACAGCACCTTCCCCCCTCCTGGAAAGCACCTTCCTCTACCCTGGAAAGTGCCTTCCTTCCCCCACCACCCCCAGACAGTGCCTTCCTCTCCCAGTGGGGAGGGGGTTCCTGTAGGGCATTGGGCTGACATTCTGCAAGGTGTTGCCTGCATTCATGCATGAGCAGTTCGTCCAGCACATCAGGAGCTGGGGCACCATTTCCCCACCTGCGCTGCCCCAGAGCGTGGTTCTCCTCTGCATTCCCAGGTGAGGCCCTGGGAGCCAGAGATATGTAGCCCCCTCGGTGCGTATCCTCGGTAAGACAGGGTCGTGTGTGGCTCTCATGGAGTGGAACCCGAAGGTTGGATGGACTTGGAGGAGGAGGAAGGCAGGTGACGGTCAGCGGTATCAGTGAGTCCTCTGGGGCCTCTGCGGTGGGGCTGGGTGTGTGGGAGACTCGGGGGTCGGCCCAAAGGCCTTGGCCAGGCAGTCTGAGGACGCCAGGGACTGTCATGTGGGTACATGGCCACAGGATCCCTTGCTGTCCTGGGGTCGGTTCCACTGGGCTGGGGACCTTCTCAGAAGCCCTTCCCGATGCTCCTGGTCCTCGTCCCCATGGGTGGGCACGCTCTCCCAGAGTTCTGTCTTCCCCGCTGCTTCCTGTGCTTTGCTGCCCGGGCCTTCGCTCTCTCTGGGTTGCTAACCACCTCCCTGTTCCCTGGAGACCCTGGCCACCTGTGACACCTATCACTTCCTGGACCGACCTGGCCCTCTCCACACATTTGTTGAACTGGACGGCTTCTGCAGCCCATGGGGGGGACCCCAGACAACGGACCATTGGACTTGGTGGGGGTTAAGGGGTGGGGTGGGCTCACCTGAACCTGCGATGAGGGGAGGGCACAGGAGGACATTCATGGAGGGTGTGCCATCCCTGGCAGGGTGTGCGGTCCCGGCCCTACGAGTTGACCAAGGCCTCTGGCTGTGGTCTCGAGGCTGTGCCATGGCACCCCCTTCATGTTTTCGGAAGAAAGACTCTCCAGAGGTGTGATCCGTGAAGCTGCCCCACGGGCTCTCGCATTGGACTGCAGCCCTCCTGCCCCGCAGATTTCAGCACCTTCACATTGGCAGACGTCTAAACCTTCCTGTTCAGGTCCTTTCCTCACTGCAGGGTGCAGTCGTCATTGGGGCCCATGCGTCCTGTTCCCACCCTGGGGTGTCGCTCTTGTGGGCTCTCCTGGATCACATCGTCCTCCAGCCTTTGCTTTGTCTGGTTCTGAGGCGTGGTCGACCCTCCCCCCACTCCTCCCCACCACCAGGCTGCATGGCAGGTTCCCAGCTCCTTGGGTTCCTGAGCCCTGGGACTTCAGTCACTGCCAGCAGCTCACCAGGACGCCTTAGGTCATGCTGACTCTCGATACTAGGGATGGTCAGACCTGGGCCTTGGCCGATCCTGGCTCTTTGCAGTACGGAGACGTGAGGCACTTAAGGCCCTTGTCTGGCCGGAATGGGTTTCCCTGCCCTCAAGGTCTGGATCTGCTTGTTCAGGGCTCTGTGCAGTCAGTGGAAGTTGGTGTGTGTGTGTGGTGGGGCATTTGTGCTCCCCCAGAGATGCTCCTCAGAACTGCACATGCTCCATTCTGAGCAAAGACTGAGGGTGTGTGGAGTAGTTGACCAGAGTTTGAGGCCCAGACCCTGTGACTTAAAACTCCCAGCCAGCTTGTGTGCATGCCCAAAGTCTCTAGAAAAAGGATTGCGGCATGGCTAACCAGCCCCCGCCCTTCCGCCCCCACTTGATCAGTAAGAAACAGAGAGAGAGAGAAAAAAACAATGAGAAAGCAAACTGTCAGTGCAGGACTCAAACCACAGTTGACCATGTGGGAGTCCAGCTACCTAACCGCTATGCCACCTGCTGGCCCCAGATCATTTGATTTTAACACACTACTATTAAAACTTGGGTGACTTTGTTCTCCACTGGGATATTTCACAATGTCTGGAGTTTTTTGAGATGGGTTGGGTTAAAGGATTAGGGTGCTACAATCATCCAATTTGTGGGACCCAAGGATGCTTCTCAGCATCCTGCAACAATGCATGGAACGACGATCTGACAAAGAATGACCTAGACCTCATCACCGATAGGGTCAAGGTTCAAAAACCCTGTTTTAAACTACATGTCCTCCATGAAGTAATTGGCAAGATGTATTACAAATGGAGTCAGAATAGTTTAGTCTGGCTCCATCATCTCCTATCTTACCATGTTTGAAAGCCACAGAGTAAATATCTTATGGTTTTTTTCTAAAAAAAAGATAATTTATTTAATTTCATTTATTCATTCATTTTATTTTAATTTGATGAGAGATGGGGGTAGAGAGAGAGTGAGAAGGAGAGAAAGTGAGAGAGCAAGCCATCAGGTCCAGGACTCAAACTGAGGTCAGCCATGTGGTGTCGAGTGCGTTAACCACTATGCAACCTGCTGGTTCCGATATCTTATGTATTTAATTGTGGTGCACTTGCCTGCTTGCTCGGTAAGTATGGCTGTGCTGTTTTACACTATTGAGTGTAAGGCGCATGTGCATGTGGGACAGTTTGCTTTTGGCAGTGAGATCCTGTTGTCTGCAGCCCATTTAGAGAAAGGAGCTAGTACTGTTCTGCGTGGCCTTGGTGTGGCCTGCTGAGCCCTGATGGCCTTGGTTTGGGTCAGCTCAGCTCCACATGCTGTGCACTCCAAGAGGGAGGAAAGTGCTCTGTGAGCATTCACCCTGAGCTTAACAGACTCCAAGAGAGAGGAAGCATTTGTGAGCACTGCTGAGGGCTCTGTGAGCCTACTAAGAGCTCTGTGAGCTCCCACTAACAGCAGATAGACAACCTGACAACAGGGCTGTGCATCTTTTTCCAACTCCCTGCATATGTTTGACCCACGCTTTTGAGCAGTAAAAAAATGTTACAAAACAGCAAGGTTTTTGTCCCATGTCCCCATCTGCCTGTGTCACTGTGGGAAGCAGTGCTGTGCCCAATCATACAGTAATAGTTGGCCTCATCCTCAGGCTACAGCTCAGAGATGTGCAGAACACAAGCACTGGTCCAGGTGTCTTCAAATCCAGAGAAACTGCTGGGGATCCTGGAGCCCTGGTGCTTACTGGAGTCTGAGTAATGTCACAGGGATAGTGGGGAGGGCTCCCTGGCTTCTGCTGCTATCAGTATATGGTTTTGCCACCAACACTGCTGTCACTGCAGAGTGCAGATGTGTATGGCAGTTGCTGCAGGAGTTGAGAGAGGAAGGGTGGGTGATTCAGCACAGGCTGGGAGAGGGAACCTGTAGACACAGACACACATTAATGAGGAGTAGACACTAGGGTGATGATTTTAAAGAGTCTAATCCATGAGACTGAAGTAGGGTGGTTTCTTCCCTGTGTCCCCAAGATATGTACTACCTGTGCAGTGAGAGAGGAGGATGAAGGAGGAGAGGAGTCTAGGCCAGGGTGGACACAGCCTCTGCTCCCCACATGGCTGGGCTGCCCTAGGCTGCCCTTTCATCCCACCTTCTGCCATAGGAGGGACTCTTTCTGCAAATGTGTAGCCTGTGGATGGCCATGGCTATATGTGCAGGACCAGGGAGGAAGAAGGGCTGGGAACAAACTCACAGAGGCCCATGAGAGGCCCAGCTGGTGGGCCTGCATATTCAGAGACATCAGAGAGTATGGCTGG
>NW_006208032.1:0-689 GCF_000334495.1 Tupaia belangeri chinensis
TAAACGTCTACAAAGAAACAAAACAAAATAACACAAAAGTCTAAAAATAGAACTCTACTATCCCTTTCAGAGAGATTAAATTCTCAAAAAATGTCTTGTCCTTCATGTCGCATCTTCCTATGTGCAGTAATTCAGTCCATCTGTCCTCTGTCCTATGCAGCCAGAGCAGTCTTTCAAAAAATGTAAATGATGGGGGCCAGCAGGCAGGTGGCATGGCAGTTAAAGTGTTGTACTCTCAAATGGCCAACTGCAGTTCAAGTCCCAAACTGGTGGCTTGCTTTCTCACCTTCCATCTTTTTTTCTTTGTGTGTCTTCCTGGAAAAAAAAAAAAAAAAAAAAAAAAAAGATGGGGACCAGCAGATGGCATAGTAGTTATGTCACTGGACTCCCACATGGCCGACCATAGTTCTAGTTGCAGTGGCTTCAAACTCACATCAAGTACATGTGCATGAATGCCCAAGATCCCAGGAGGAGAGTAGAAAGGAAGGGTTTGGGGCATGGCCATTCCCCTGTGGGGTGACTTCTCACTTTCCCTCTCACTCTGTTTCTCTCCCCAGAGAGCACACACACTCTAAGACAAAAACCCTCTCTAAAAAATAAAAGAAGATGATAAATAAAATGAAATAAATAAGGCTTTTAAAAATTGTTATGGGTTATAATCTGTTGATGATAATGTGTTTGCTATCCTC
>NW_006208033.1:0-2576 GCF_000334495.1 Tupaia belangeri chinensis
TCTGTAGTTAGAGGATCAGCTTCAATGAGTGTTCTCAACCGATTGTTGTCAGCTTCCGAAGATCAGTCACTATGCTCCTCATCTTCAAGGCCCTTGTCCCCTTTGTAATACTTCTTAATCTGCCACTGCACTGTGTATTCATTAGCAGTTCCTGGACCAAATGCATCACTAATATTGTGAGTAGAATCCCCTGCTTTACAACCCATTTAGAACTTGAATTACAAATCACTTTAATTTGTTTTTTTATCTAACATCAATTCCATGTTATAAAATACATATAAAATAAACAGCAAGTAATAAGCCATTAGCCAAAAAAAGCAAGAAATGAACAATACAGTGATGTGTAACATAACCACATTTACTTAAGAATGTATTGCAGTATCAAACAGCAAATTTCAACAATGAGAAATCTACAATTGCTTTTGTACCAACCTGATAGTCAGTTTTGCAATTACTTCCCAGATTGCTTCAAAATGAAATGTGCTTTTTATCATGCAAAACTTGTCAATTCAGTACTCAGTGTAAAAGGTCAGACTGCATGTTTTACCATCCCATCATTACTGTGCTACCACAATATGCCTTGAAAAGGTTTCAACCTCAAACCAGTAAATGACACAGTCCTACCTGGCAGAACATTGAAAGTTTTTCTGGCAAGTGGCATAGTGCTGAACTCCCACATAGCCTACGGTTCGAACCCCAGACCTGGCAGCTTACTCTCTCTCTGGTGTAATTTAATAACAATAATAATAAATAAAATTAAATAAATGATTCTTTAAAAAATTGGACTTTATGGACCAGCAGGTGTCATGGTGGGTGAGCCAATGAACTTCCACATGGGTATCCACAGTTCAAGTCCTGGACCTGGTGACTCGCTTTCTCACTCTGTGTGTGTGTGTGTGTGTGTGTGTGTGTCTTTCTGGTGAGTGCACATACCATGTAGCAAATTTTAAAAAATAATAATGATAAACAAAATTAAATAATTATTTGAAACAAAAAATGAAAGAAATTGGGATTTGGAAATCAGCAGGAGACATAGTAATTAAGGTGCTAGACTTCCACATGGCTAATCATGGTTTAAGTCCCGGACCTGGTGGTTTGCTTTCTCACTTTCCCTCTCTCTTCTTCTGTCTCACTCACATGTGAGTGTGCATGCCCTGTAGCAAATTTAAAAATAATAGTAATTTTAAAATGAAATAAATATTTTTAAAAATAATTCTATGCAAATTTTCAAATCTTTAAAACTTGAAATGTTGCTTTCATAATATAAAGATTAAAGCCTATCTGAAGTGTCTAATTTTTTAGTTCATAAGTTTATTAAGTGGTTTCAGCATTGAGTGTCTTGTAGTTGTTTTATTTTGCTTTTATTATGAAAAGACTGTTTAAAGAAAAGCTAAATCTGCTCATACATTTGCAGCATGTATGCTCACTACTGTTCCAAATACCAATACTCATAATGGTCTACCACTCTTCGTAGAGGTCCTGCAGGTGAGGCCTGCATCAGTGCTATGTGACTAGACAGATATAGTGAGAGGTAAAGTGCTATCCTTTGAAAAGCCAGCCATGACCAGTTTGGGAACAATTAGACATCAGTACATCTTATTTTGTCTTTTAAATCAATTTTATGGAAGTATAGCTACAGTTCAAAAGAATGTACTTACTTTAAGTTCATATATAACTCAAAGACATTTGACTAATAGAGTTAAGATACCTATTTCCATTGCCTCAAAAATTTCTCTCATGCTCCTTTGAGTCAATCACCCCATCACTGAACCTATTCATAAAAATCTGCTTCCAGACACTATGATAAACTTTAGTCTATTTCATACCTTCATGCAAATGGAATCTCTCCTTAAATTTTTTTTATTGTAGGGCCTACAGATAATATGGAAATTCAGATGCTGGATTCCACATGGCCTGTTGCTGATTTGAGTCCTTGATCTAGCCAATGTGAACAGACAAAATAAAAACATAAAAGGCCTTCCAATAGGGAAGGAAGAGTTGAAATTATCTCTGTTTGCAGATGACATGATTGTACTCATAGAAGACCCAATAGTATCCATGAAAAAACTACTTGAAGTAATAAATGCATACAGTAAAGTGGCAGAATACAAAATTAACACAAAAATCTATAGCATGTCTATATACAAACAACAAGCAGACAGAAACAGAACTGAAGAAAGTAATCCCACCCATTTACCATAGCCACAAAATGTATAAGATACCTAGGAATAAAACTAGCCAAGGAAGTTAAAGACCTCTATAAGGAAAACTATGAAAATGTTTAAAAAGAAATAAAAAAGGACACAAAAATGTGGAAGGACATCCCATGTTCCTGGATGGGGAGAATTAATATAATCAAAATTACAATGCTACCCAAATTAATCTACATATTTAATGCAATCCCTACAATTAAAAGAGACATTCTTCACAGATCTAGAAAAGATAATCATAGTATTTATCTGGAATCATAAAGACCACTTATGCCAAAGCCATCCTGCACAAGAAGGGTGGAGTCAGTGGCAACTTTCTGACCTCAAATGTATTGCAAAGCTGTGAGAATCAAAACAGCATGGCAT
>NW_006208034.1:0-343 GCF_000334495.1 Tupaia belangeri chinensis
GCCATCTTGGATTTTGGCTTCATTAACCAGCAGGCTATGGGGCTTGTCCTATAAATGTCTATAACTTAGCCCTACTCACCTTTCCCCTCCTTGATTATTTATTTATATTTTAAGAATTATTTTATTGAACTTTATTTATTTTAATTTGACCAGCAATGGACAGAGAGAGAGAGAGAAAGTAAGTGAGAAAGCAAGCTGCCAGGTCGAGACCATGGTTCGCCATGTGGGGAGTCCATCGCTCTTAACCACTGGGTCACCTGTCGGCCCCTGATTATTTGTCTTTTTACTGAGTTGTAAAAGTTCTTTTTGTATTTTTTTTAAGTTGATTTAATTTTGTTGCTTT
>NW_006208035.1:0-1957 GCF_000334495.1 Tupaia belangeri chinensis
CCAGAGAAAAGCTGGGCCTTGTCTTCTTTAAAAATAAAAAAAAGGGAATAAAGAAAATATTACCAAAAATATTAAAAAATAGGGAAGACAGAAGCAGGGAGAGACAGGAACTGAAGAACAGAGAGAGAAGGCTGGGTGTGCAGAGGGGTGCTCCCGTCCGCTAGCTCATTTGTTGGAGGCTGAATTAAAAATAGAAAATCTTCATTCCATTAAATATCTAGTTCATTGTAGCCATGTGGAACCTTTTCTTGTGCCTGGATGGGAGGAGCAGAGCAAAACTTAATTAAAAAGAAGGTGGACTAAGAGCCAGCGAAAAGCTGGGCCTTGTTTTTTTTAAAAAATAAAAAAAGGGTAAAAAGGAAATATTACCAAAAAAAATTTTAAAAAAGAAAAGACAGGAGCAGGGAGAGACAGGAACTGAGAGATAAGGAGAGAAGGCTGGTGGTGACGAGGGGGGCTCCCTTATGGCAGAGCTATAAGCCAGAGAAAAGCTGGGCATTGTCTTTTTTGAAAATAAAAAAAGGGTATAAAGGAAATATTACCAAAAATATTAAAAAATAGGGAAGACAGAAGCAGGGAGAGACAGGAATTGAGAGACAGAGAGAGAAAGCTGGGGGTGCAGAGAGGGGCTCCATACAGCTAGCATGTTTGTTGGAGGCTGAATTATTAGTAGAAAATCTTCATTCCATTAAAAATCTAGTTCGCTGTAGCCATGTGGAACCTTTTCTTGTGCCTGGATGGGAGGAGCAGAGCGAAACTTAACAATTAAGAATACGGAGCTAAGAGCCAGAGAATAACGGGGCCTTGTTTTTTTAAAAAATAAAAAAAGGGTAAAATGGAAATATTACCAAAAAAATTTAAAAAAGGGAATACAGAAGCAGGGAGAGACAGGAACAGAGAGACAGAGAGAGAAACCTGGGAGTACAGAGGGGGGCTCCCTACCGCTAGCTCGTATGTTGGAGGCTGAATTATTAGTAGAAGATCTTCATTCCCTTAAAAATCTAGTTCACTGTAGACATGAGGAACCTTGTATTCTGCCAGGATGGGAGGAGCAGAACGAAACTTAACAAGAAAGAAGGCGGAGCTAAGACCCAGAGAAAAACTGAGCCTTTTTTTTTTTAAATAAAAAAAGGGTTCAAAAGAAAATATTACCGAAAAAATTAAAAAAAACATAAGAAAGAAGCAGGGAGAGACAGGAACTGAGAGACAGTGAGAGAAGGCTGGGGGTGAAGAGGGGGGCTCCCTAGGGCTAGCTCGTTTGTTGGAGGCTGAATTATTAGTAGAATATCTTCTTTCCCTTAAAAATCTAGTTAACTGTTGCCATGTGGAACCTTATCTTCTGCCTGGATGGGAGAAGCAGAGCGAAACGTAAAAAGAAAGAAGGTGGAGCTAAGAGCCAGAGAAAAACTGGTCCTTGTTTTTTTTTAAAATAAAAAAGGGTAAAGAGAAAATATTATCAAAAAAATTTAAAAAGTGGGAAGACAGAAGCAGGGAGAGACAGGAACTGAGAGACAGAGAGAGAAGGCTAGGGATGCAGAGGGGGGAACCCTCCTGCTAACTCGTTTGTTGGAGACTGAATTATTAGTAGAAAATCTTCATTCCCTTAAAAATCTAGTTCACTGTAGCCATGTGGAACCTTGTCTTATGCCTGGAAGGGAGGAGCAGAGAAAAATTAACAAGAAAGAAGGCGTAGCTAAAGCTATAGAAAAACTGGGTCTTGTTTTTTTTTAAAAACAAAAAAAGGGTAAAAAGGAAATATTACAAAAAAAATTTAAAAAAAGGGAAGACCGAAGCAGGGAGAGACAGGAAGAGATAGACAGAGAGAGAAGGCTGAGGGTACATAGAGGTGCTCCCTACCGCTACCTCGTATGTTGGAGGCTGAATTATTAGTAGAAAATTTCATTCCCTTAAAAATCTAGTTCACTGTAGCCATGTGGAACCTTGTCTTCTGCCTGGA
>NW_006208035.1:2002-2504 GCF_000334495.1 Tupaia belangeri chinensis
GTAAGGAGCCAGAGAAAACTTGGGCTTTTTTTTTTTTTAAATAAAAAAAGGGTAAAAACGAAATATTACCAAAAAAATTTAAAAAAAGGGAAGACAGAAGCAGGGAGAGACAGGAACTGAGAGACAGAGAGAGAAGCCTGGGGGTGCAGAGAGCGGCTCCCTACTGCTAGCTCGTTCATCAGAGGCTGAATTATTAGTTGAAAATCTTCATTCCCTTAAAAATCTAGTTCACTGTAGGTATGTGGAAACTTGTCTTCTGCCTGGATGGGAGGAGCAGAGCAAAACTTAACAATTAAGAATGCGGAGCTAAGAGCCAGAGAATAACTGGGCCTTGTTTTTTTAAAAAACAAAAAAAGGGTAAAAAGGAAATATTACCAAAAAAATTTAAAAAAAGGGGAGACAGAAGCATGGAGAGACAGAAACAGAGAGACAGAGAGAGAAGGCTGGGGGTGCTGAGTAGGGCTCCCTACGGCTAGCTCGATTGTTGGAGGCTGAATTATTA
>NW_006208036.1:0-2292 GCF_000334495.1 Tupaia belangeri chinensis
TATTATTATTATTTTACATGTTGCTATAGGGAATGTGCACTGACCAGACAGAGAGAGAGAGAGGGAAAATGAGAAAGCAAGCTGCCAGGTCTGGGACTTGAACCATAGTTAGCCATGTGAGAGACCAGCACCCCAACTACCATGCTACCTGCTGATCCCTATATTACTTGCCTTAACATTAAGTCTGTTTAACTAACAGATAAGATTTTAAAATATTACAGTAGCATGGGTTTAATAGGATGGCAATAATTAGAATATCTAAATAATTTCAACCTGAGTGTCCCAATACTGAGGATTTACTTTAGAACCAGAATATTATAACATAGTTCTGAGAGCTGTTTAAATAAGTGCGATGGTGCAAATTCTTCTATAGGATGAGGATTCTGATCATATTTGAAGAAGCTACAAAATACAGTTGTGTTACTCCTTTTATTTAAAACTATTATATTCCCCATGTTATACCTTCAGGTTAAAAGAATACTACATTTCACAAAGAGTAAAATTTCTAATATTAATGATTAATTATCAGTGTTTTGCATATCTTTGTGGCTATAGCAGTTAAAATTAACATGTAAAAAAGAATAGGACAATGTTATCTGGCTTAGTTTCTTTGCCCCAACTTCTCTGGCTTATTTTCTTTGCCCCAACTTCTATATTTGCTTCAATTTTATATATCAATATCCTCAATTTACTTATTTTGACTTATATATTGCATAATATGGTTTCTATATTAAATAATTTATTTTTAAGTTTATTTATCATTTCCTAACTACACATAATAGTTGCATTCACTATTACAGTAATAAATATTTTTAAAAGTCTCGTGTATATTTCTTTATTGAGATATTTCTTATGGTAATGTCTGTAAAGGATACTTCTGTGGGGAATACTCTATGAGGTCATGCTGATAAGGGATGCACTTTAAGGTTGCCAGGAAGATGAGAACTGTAATTTTATCTCATTTTTCTCCTTATCAAGACATGAAATCTTGGGACTAGCAGGTGTTGTGGTGGTTAAGGTGCTGGACTCCCATAACTAATGCGGTTCAAATCCCACAACTAGTGGCTTAAAAATCATGCTGGGGGGAACCAGCAGTTAGCATAATGGCTATGTCACTGGACTCCCACGTAGTGGACTGCGTTTTGAGTCATGGACCAGGTGGCTTAGAACGCATACCGGGTGTGTGTGCGTGCGTGCCCAAGATCCCGAGAGGAGAATGGAGGAGAAGGGATTGCGGCATGACCATCCCCCCTGGGGGGTGATTTCTCGCTTTCTGTCTCTATGTCTCTCTCTGTCTGTCTGGCAAGTGCATGCGCCCTATAGCGAAAACCTCTCCAAAAAAAAAAAAAATCATGCTGGGCACGTGTGCATGCATGCCCAAAATCCTGAGAGGAGAATGAAGGGATTTCATACTTCCTTTCTCTTTGTCTTTCTATGGCAAGCACCTGTGTTCTATGGCTAAAACCTAAAAAACAAGACAAAAACAATCTGACACATATCAGAGTATTGTGGTATATAAAATTTGTTTTATACATTTATCAGAGTATTGTGGTATATAAAATTTGTTTTATACATTATGACATGTTTGGACAACCTGACACAATTAAAACATATAAACAGGATGAGTAAGGGCATTAATAATAACTTTTACAAGAAGTTTGGCACACCATTGATAGTTCAATAATGGCTGTTCTTATCAAAATTATATCGATAATTTGAAAAAGAAACAGTTTGAATGTATGTTTTATGGCTATTTCAAAGACTACATTAAAATAAACTATGCCTGAGTTTGTAATTTTATATAAATTATTTAAAACAATTAAAATATTTTATATAACTTTATTCCTTTTCATTTGATCAGTGAGGTAAAGAGCAAGAGAGAGAGAGGAGGAAAATGAGAAAGCAAACCACCAGGTCCAGGACTTGAACCATGGTCAACCATGTGGGAGTCCAGCACCCTTAATCACCATACCAACTGCTGTTGCCTAAAACAATTATTTTTTTTTTTAACAATTTAGTCTTTGGATCGAGCTGGCCAGCAGTTCCGGACACCAGGCGAACTGAGGCTACAGGCCCGACCCTTCTGAAGGTCCTCGCATCCCCACCGTTCTTTCTCCTTGACCCCAGGTTGGTTGCCTGGGACTTTAAGGCGAACCCCCACCCCACCCCACCTGCAATCCAGATCGAGCTGGCCAGCAGTTCCGGACACCAGGCGGACTGAGGCTGTAGACCTGACCAACCTGGTACTATCACTTATTGTTGGATCCTTTTCCACTAGCCTTTGGACTGTTT
>NW_006208037.1:0-440 GCF_000334495.1 Tupaia belangeri chinensis
ACAGAGAGAAATAAAGTAAGAAATCAAACCGGCAGGTCTAGGACTCAAATCATGGTTAGACATGTGGGGGAGAAACGCGCCTTAATCACCACGCAGTGTACCAGCCCCAGTAAAGTTGATTTTAAAAATCTCAGCCCCATAGGGCAAGCAAATGGTGTGGTAGTTAAGGTGCTGGATTACCACATGGCCGACTGCAGTTTGAGTCCCGGGCCTGGGGGCCTGCAGGCATCGTACATGCCCAGAGTCCCAGAAGAAGAATGGAGGAGAAGGGGTTGTGGTGTGGCCATCCTCTCTGGGGGATGATTTCTCACTTTCTCTCTCACTGTCTCTCTCTGTCTCTCTGGTGAGTACATGTGCCCTATAGAAAATAAAATAAGGGCCAGTAGGTGTTGTGGTGGCTAAAGGCACTGACTGAACTCCCACATGACTGACCATGGTTT
>NW_006208038.1:0-540 GCF_000334495.1 Tupaia belangeri chinensis
TTTTAAAAGAATTATTTATTAACTTTTTAAAAAATATTATTTACATTTTTTAATATGTTCAATCACATTATTTAACTTACAGGGTGATCATTTCAATATGTGAACATTTCTCCCCGGTCCAATTAATCAAAATATCACAATACTACCTCTCTGTCTCAACAATGCTGTCTCCGTATCCCTACTCCAAATGTTTTTCTAACTACTTTCAATAGCAAGTTCAGCTGGTAATTTCAAGAAAAGCAGTTTTAACTTCAATACATCAAAGAAAGGCTAAGAAACTTTGTTTAAAACTTAAAGCCAGGAAACAGGTTAATATTCTGTTCAAATAGTTGGTACATGAACAAATCTACAACTCAAGACAGGACAAAAACCCTTAAAACCAGACAACAAAGCCTAGAAGAAAACCAGCAATATTTTGTCAAACGTCATAAAATGCTATTTCACCCGTTCAGTCTTATGTCTTTAATATATCTTCTATTGTGGTTCAATCTCCCCGATTGAATTCTGATATATAAAATTCAACTCCAGACTTGTCCTTAT
>NW_006208039.1:0-1459 GCF_000334495.1 Tupaia belangeri chinensis
CAGTCTCATATTTGGAGAAAATTGTCTCAGAGTTGGGATAAGATATTATAATGTTAAACTTCTGGAAGGGAGAGCTAATGCTTAAGGAGTACCAAGTACTGAATTCACTTGTTTTTTTAACCTTGTCTCTTGAGAACAAAGATCTGGAGGAAAAATGTAACTTTCTGCTCAGAGCAATGTCTCACAGGGAATGTACTCTGGGTTTGGAGTTATAAGAGAAAAATGTGCTTAATGAGCCGAGATACAGAGCTATAATTATCTCCTCCAAGGTGGTCCCTCAGTATTTGCAAACTTGGGCTGAACAGAACATGGTTATTTATTTCACTGTCCTAAGTCTGTCTCAAGAACCCACACTCCACTCTTGCTGTTTTCTACGGAGACAGAGAGTCAGTTTCCATTGACACCTTTCAGTAAGTAAGCCACAATTTTACACAGAGACTTTCCTTTCAGAGATTCTGTTCTGGTAATAGAGCCCAGTGAAATGACATATAAAAGGTAATACATTTATAATAGAACTAAAAAGGGATAACAGGCCAGGGGATGACCAGAGGTTTTGACAAACATCTGAAAGGCTGAAACCATGAGCAATTACTTTGACAGATAAAATAGTGGGAGAATTCCACAGCTCATAGCATAGAAGAAAGTAGAAGGGGAAGACACATTTTCTTTGAGAGGTTTTTGCTATAGGGCGCATGCACTCACCAGACAGACAGAGAGAGAGAGACAGGAAGCAAGAAATCACCCCCCAGGGGGGATGGCCACGCCGCAATCCCTTCTCCTCAATTCTCCTCTCGGGATCTTGGGCACACACACACACACGCCCGGTGTGAGTTTTAAGCCGCTGGGTCTGGGTCACGAACCACGGTTGACTACATGGGAGTCCAGCAATATATCCATTACGCTAACTGCTGGTCCCAGAGGACACATGTTTTTAAAAACAACACTATAACTCATAACTATGCACAACTACTATATGTAAGTTATAAATTACAATAAAACTATTTTAATATTCTGTAACTTTTGCTTTATAAAACTTTAAAATTAAAAAGAAAACTCCAACAGAAGTCAATATGACAGCTTCTAAACTTTGTACCAGGTTGATGGTTGTGAATGGGATTTCCTATTTTTTTCTTAAATTATAACTAAGTTTGAGCATATATGTATTTGATCAAGGTATAATCTACCTATGTTTACTTTATGCCAATTTTTATACTGTTATCAGCATTTCAAGTGATGATTTGATTTTTGGAAATGACTTTGGGGAGATTTTTTGACCATAATAAAGTTCTAAATTTTAGTTAAATGTATGTCTATCTTCTCTTTTTTTGGTTTTATTTATTTATTCATTTATTTCTAGCCTTTTATACATTCAATAGAATATATCATTTAGCTTGTAAAGAGAGTTTACCCAACATGAAATACACCTCAGACCAGTCCTGTTGAAAATACTATACACATC
>NW_006208039.1:2009-2539 GCF_000334495.1 Tupaia belangeri chinensis
TATGCAAAACTTAGAAACTAGTGTCTTGACTATAGAATGTAAGTGATCGCATTCTAGCATGTGAGTAATACCTGTTTGTGTCATGTTCTCTGTCTTTTGTTTTAATAGTTACTTCAACCACATGGAGCCAGGAAATGACACACAAATTGCAGAATTTCTTCTTGGGGTATTTTCTGAAGAACCAGAATTGCAACCTTTCCTTTTTGGGCTGTTCCTCTCCATGTACCTGATCACTGTGATCAGAAACCTGTTCATCATCCTGGTCATCATCTCAGACTCCCACCTGCACACCCCCATGTACTTCTTTCTCTCCAACCTCTCTTTTTCTGATATCTGTCTCACCTCCGCCACCATCCCAAAGACATTGGTGAACATCCAGACATGGAGCAAAGTCATCACCTATGCAGGTTGCATCACCCAGACATGCATTTTTATACTTTTTGGAGGGCTGGAAAACTTCCTCTTGGCTGTAATGGCCTATGACCCGTATGTGGCCATTTGCCAACCCCTGCACTATACGGTCATTATGA
>NW_006208040.1:0-867 GCF_000334495.1 Tupaia belangeri chinensis
TTCCCCTTGATTTCTTTCCTTTCACAAAAATAAAAAATTATCTGTTTGTAATAATACATATGGTAATATATGAGCCTGAAACAATATACAGTGTACTCATGATGGAAAAATAAATTTGGTATGCTGTAATGATACAGAATGATTGAGCGTAAAACAATAAATTTGAAAAAGGAAGTAAAAATAGTAAAAATAAATAAATGAATAATAATAAATTAACCAGAAAAAACACTAGTTACTAATTTTATCTCACTCTATTTTTCCTAAATTTCATACTTATCTCAAATTGATATGTAACATGCTAATCTTACATTTTATATCATTTATATCATAGTAATTTCAATCTTGAAATATCCATGAGAATTCTTAATCTATGCTTGTATCATACATATACTTTTCTCCCTCTGTGTATCTACAGAACAAGACTATACATTCAGCGGTTGACTTGATATATACAGACATCAAATTTAAGAGCAAAACTGCAATTCTGTCTCAGAAAAAAGATACTGAATCTCAATTTCAAGAAAAGAGAAAGTCTCTACTGCTGTAACCTAGTTCAAAACAGCATGACCATGCCACGATTGTGATTACTTTTGGTTAAGGAGGAAAACAACTGGGGGAGGGGAGAAGAAAATTTTTTGGTTGTGTTAATGTTCCATTTCTTAATCTCATTGTTAGTCACTTTATGGTAACTTAATAATATCCACATTTATTCTCATTATCTTTTTTATCTTTACTTTTTTTGAGAGAGAGATTTTTGCTGTACAGTGTTTGCACTAGCCAGAGACAGAAAGCAAGAAATCACTCCCCAGGGTGAATGGCCACTACACAATCCCTTTTCCTACATTATTTCTGGATAATGGGCATGCA
>NW_006208041.1:0-395 GCF_000334495.1 Tupaia belangeri chinensis
GTATATACCAAAGTTGTCATCTCTGAAACAGGTTAAAATAAAAGGAATCTCCATTTCCAGTTTCAATAACAGAAACTAAAAGACCAGAAGAACACTGCAAAAGTACAAAAATACATATAAAGAATAAAATTTAAAGTTATGTTTTGAAGACATCAGAAGGCAATATGAGAAATGAGCACTGGTGATCTAAAATTCCAGAGAACAGCGCCCTTTCTGTAGAGCTGATGTTCACCTGCCTTTCTGTTTTCCTGCAGTGTGTGACAAATTTTTAGTCAGGCCTGGCCACTTATTGGTGCAGACAGAGAAACCCACCCAAGGAAGGAGAATCAGCTGAGCCTCAGCAGTTACACAAGGTCAGTGCTTTTGATGGGGCTCTCTCTGAGGTCAGAGTCAGC
>NW_006208041.1:411-6671 GCF_000334495.1 Tupaia belangeri chinensis
GTGCTGGGTTTTAGAAAGGCAGTCCCCCCCCAACTACTCAAGGTGCTCCCCCCAAATCTGCCAGACCATCCTTAATTCATGCCTCAATCATGGGCATGGGTCTTCATCTCCACTGTTCTCCTGTTGGTGTAGACCTTGATGGCCCTTTCCTTTAGCTTCACTGCACATTCTGTTCTCTACACACTCAAAGACATCATCTCTCCTGGATCACATGTTGGGACAGAGTATTAGAAGCTCTCAGATATGCTAGGTTGAATGAGATTGGTTGACGTGACCTCCATTTTCTTTGCAACTTCTGACAACTTCACATAAGCTTCTCCATTCACTACTTTCCCGTGACACTTGCAGGTGCACGTGGCTAATCCTTGGAAGCCAGGCAGTGCTCCCTTTAATTCTGTAGTTATTCACAGGAGAAACATCTGGGCTTTGTTTTAGGTTCATATAATCAATTTATAACATCCACTACTATCCTAGCTCCACTAAATGTAAGCCAAAAAGTAGAAGGATTGTGCCAAAGCTCAGATCCACAGTGTTCCATTTTTGTTCTCATTCCTAAAGTAAAAAAATATCATGCTGTATTCTAGTTGGACATGGGGTCAATTCTGAGCTCTGTGTTTTTTGATCTTTGATTTTAATTATTATTTTATTAATCACTCAAGAGCATGTGCTCTTACCAAAAGAGTCACAGAAAGAGAAAGAGTGAAAGGGGGAGCTGAAGAATGCATCTCCTCCAATTGGCTGCAATCCATTTCTCAGTTCTCCATTCCTCAGGAATTTAGGAGACAAATGCATACTCACTAAATATGTTTTTCAAGCTGCAGGGTCCAGAATTCCAACTGCAGTTGGCTATGTGGGATACAGCTTCCTTAACTGTCAGGTCATTGAGCTGACTTTAAGGTTTTTATTTTTAATATTCGATTTTTGGAATGTCAGAAACTTCTCTTTTCTATCAGCCATAGATAGAAAATAAAAAATTTCAGCATTAGCATCTTGCAACTGATAAGAATTTACAAAGGTCTATGTGAATTCTCAACAACTAAGATTTTTCCTAAGTGTCCCCAGACAGTTCTTTCTAAAGATGGCTTGTGTAAAATGCTGTCTCTCTGATCTTTACAGCGGGAAGACAGGTAAGAAACAGAAAAAGTAGGAAGTTGGGAGAGTATGAAAATACCACTTTCTGACTATTAGCAGATATCCTATCAGGAAAAAGAAGCTGAGGGACCAGCAGTTCGTGTAATGGCTATGTCGCTGGACTCCCATGTGGTTGACCGCGGTTCGCATTCTAGACCCGGTGGCTTAAAACTCACGTGGGTTCGTGTGCGTGCGTGCCCAAGATCCCGAGAGGAGAATGGAGGAGAAGGGATTGCGGCATAGCCATCCCCACTGGGGAGTGACTTCTCGCTTTCTGTCTCTCTGTCTGGCGAGCGCACGTGCCCTATAGCAAAAACCTCTCCAAAACAAAGAAAAAGAAAAAAGAAAAAAGAAAAAAGAAGCTGAAAAACCTCAAGATATACTCAACATATATTGCCCCGAATATGTTAATTTCTTTCATTTCTGTGGATTAATCTGAACTGACAAGTGTAAGGAGGGAGGAAAGATTAGGATGAGCTTTTATCAGTTCCTTTATGAACCACCATGTGATCATGTCCCCACACATTGAAGGGGTCACCCTGTCCTCCAGCTCCAGATTCCAGACTGAGGCTGCTGCAGCTGACAGGACACAGATGGCAGGAGCGAGAGCTGTGGGCAGGGCACTCAGGGCTCAGACAGCACCCACCTGTTGCCCTGAGCTCTCCAGCACCTTCCTCTTACATGGGCTCAGAAGCTGCTGTTGCTGCTCCCCAGATAGAGAGCACATGAGGGCAGCTGGTCCACTCCAAGCAGGGAGGTTTGTGTTCAGGGCTGTATCACTGTGTGAGGATATTGTGTACCTTGCAGGCAGTAATAAACTCCAACATCCTCAGCCTCCACCCTGCTAATTTTGAGTGTGAAATCTGTCCCTGACCCACTGCCACTGAACCTGTCTGGGACCCCAGCATCCCTGTTAGAAACCTTGGATATCAGGCACTGTGGAGCCTGGCCTGGCTTCTGCAGCAACCAGTGCAAATAGGTGTGTCCATCACTGTGTAGGAGGCTCTGGTTAGACCTGCAGGAGATAGAGGCCTGCTCTCCAGAAATGATGAGCAGGAAGAGTGGAGTCTGGGTCATCACAATATCCCCACTGGATCCTGAAATAATGACAGAGAAATGCAAGGTTATATATAAACTGCATTTGAATTTTTAAAATTTCAGACTATCCAGTTTTTTGACATTTTAATTGACACAACAAAATGCTCTATTTCTGAAATGGATTCAAGATGTCTAAGGTACAATGAGGCCTCTGCGAGTCTATACCAAACAAAAGTTTCTGTGTGATGATCTTCACCATGCCACACAGATCTTTTCTCTTCCTGGAACCTTCCTCACTGTCACAGACCTAAACGTTCTTCCTGGAACCCTCCTCACTGTCACAGACCTAAACCTCTCATATGCCTTCCTGGAGGACAAGTCTAGAACATCCCACACATGGACAGGGCACTGTGGAAGCAGCGGGAACATAGATCACACTCTTATCTGACCCCCCTTCTTCAGCCCTCTTGTTTCCTCACCAGGGATCCAGAGCATTAGCAACCCCAGGAGCTGAGCAGGGAACCCCATGTTTAGAGTTGAACTAGAGAATCCTGAGTAGTCAAGAGATCAGAGCTGACTTTTATCTCAGACTTGCAAGGGAATGTGCTCCCTACGGGACAGTATGTAAATCCCCTGGTGGGTGCAGCAGTGTGGAAAGAGAGAACAGGAGAGTGAGGCCCTCTTCTGTGAGCAAACTGCCTAAAATGTCTTCAGTGTCTAAAGAAAAAGTATTAGAGATAAAAAGGTACAATGCTTGAATATGAGATCAGACGTATTTTAACATTTCCTTCTTTTACATCTGTTTCTAATCTTTAGCACTTTCCCAGGCACTTTTAAAAATTCATTTACTTATTTATATTCTATTTCTTCCATGAGGTAGAGATAGAGAGACAGCACCTCGACAACAATGTCAGTCTTTATGTATTCGGTGTTTGTGAAGTCATTCAGAAGTAGATTATTTAGTTTTCATGTGATCGAGTGTTTTCATGTATTTTTTTTCTGAAATTTATATCAAGTTTAATTCCATCGTGGTTGGAAAAAATGCTGGATATAGTTCTATGCTTTTTAAAGATTAACCACATGCTAGGGCACAAGACTTTTTTTGTGCCCTAGCATGTGGTTAATCTTCAAAAAGTTTCCATGTTGGGTTAGAAAAAGGTGTATTTCATGTTTTTTGGCTGGAAGGTTCTATAGATGTCTGTTAAGTCCGTTTGGTTATGGTGTCATTTAGATCCTGTATCTCTTGGCTTATTTTTTGTCTAGATGATCTGTCCAAAGGAGATAGTGGGGTGTTGAGATCCCCAACAATTAGTGTGTTGTATCTAATGGTCTTTCCTTCATATATTTGGGTGCTTCTGAGTTGGGTGCATAGATACTTATAAGTAGCATATCTTCTTTTTTTAATTTGTATTTTTATTATCATCATAATCTTCTTTATATTACATTGGATTACATATAACTTTACAGTGTATTACATTGCTTTTTCAAAAGGGAATGCCATGCATGTCAGTCAATACAGAGACATTAATCTCCCCACTTCATCATTCAATAACTTTTCTGTTTTTCCCAATCATTATTATTATTATTCTAATTATTTTTTAAAACAGTCAATTACTATTTCTCATTTTGTTTGTAAAAAGACTTTATCCATCATGAAATACTTCTCAGACCAATCTGGTTGAGAATACTATACATGTCATCATCAACAGGTAACAAGCCATATCTGCTTCTCACTAACGTCCTGCCTCTATTGTTCACTTGCTATCTTTCTCTATCCTCTTCTCTTCACCTCCCCCATTCCACACTGTCCTATTCTCGTTAAGTACCTTCACTGCTTTTATGTCCTCCAATCTCTCTACCATAGAGTGTGAATAGTTGGTATATATTGAGTGGGTACATACAATATCTTTCTTTCATAGCCTGCCTTACTTCACTCAAGTAGCATATCTTCTTGATGAATTAACCCTTTTACTACTATTTAATGCCATTCTTTGTCTCTTACAGATTTTGTTTTATTTTTGTCTGTACCTTTTCCTGGTACAGTACTCTCTTCCGAATTTTTTGAAGAGCTGGTCTGGTGTTGGCAAATTCTTTCAGGTTTTGTTTGTCTGAGAAGATTTTTATCTTTTTTTCCCCATATGAAGGATAATCTTGCCAGGTATAGTGCTGTGGAGAGGATCTTCTTGGATTGATTCTATTTGGGGTCCTTTGTATTTTTTTAGATCTGGATGTTTGAGTGCTTCTCTAGACTTAGAAAATTTTCTTCCAGGATTTTGTGGAATTGATTTTTAATGCCCTTATTAGTTTCTTCACTTTCTGGGATACCAGTTATTTGGATGTTAGGGTGTTTAATGGAATGTAGTATTTCTCCTATATTATCCTCATTTTTTTTTTATCTTTATGGTTTTTTTTTGCTAGGTTAGAGGTTTTGTCTTCTATGTCTGAGTTTCCATCTTCAGCATGGTCTAATCAGCTTTTAATACTTTCGAGAGAGGTTTTGATTTCCTGTATGTCAGTCTTCATCTCTAACAGTTCCGTTTTATTCTTTCTTATGGTGTCCATTTCTTCTTTCAAATCATGGAAGGACTTCCTCATCTCCTGGAGTTTGTTGTCTCTTTTCTTTTCAATCTCATAGTTTTGTCACTATAATGTTCTGAATTCTTTCTCTGACATTTCAACCACTTCTGTTTTTTTTTTTTTCAATAGTTGGAGAGTTATTGTGTTCTTTTGATGGAGACATATTTCCTGTTTTTTTGTTTTGTTTTTGTTTTTGTTTTTCATACTTGAAACTCTTCTGCAACTTCTAGCCATTTGGTGATGTATTCACTTTTGGATAACTCTTTGGAGGATGTTTCTGTAACTGTGAACTCATTTTCTTTCCTCTTGCTGTGAATTTCTTCTGTGCCAAATTCTCTCTTCTGCTGTGGTTAGCAATATGGTCCCCACAGGAGGAGTTTTCTATTTAGGTTTCTGAAGAGCAGTTTCTCCTTTTACCTGGTGGTTCAGTGCTGAGCAAGGATCCTTGAGAGTTTTATGATACTAATATGTTTGAAAACTATAATTCTACACCTGTCTAATCCCTGTAGGCGAGTACAGGATGAGGAGCAAATGACAATGTAAGAGGGAAGAAAACCCAGTATGAAAGAGGAAAAAAGAAAAAGTCGTGTTGTATTTTTGGCAGGGACTGCAGATGGAAACGGACTCTGCTTGAGAGCTGAGAGCTGCCCTGACCAATGGGAGAAAGAGAAGTAAAGACTCTTGCCATTTTAAAAATCTTTTCTTTGTCTTTGATTTTACCAATCTGGCTATAATGTGCTGGTGGGATAATTTTATTATGTTGATTCTTTTTAGAGTTCTTTGTATTTCTAGTGTCTGGATGTCTGAATTTTTCTCTATGTTTGGGAAATTTTCTGCAAGTGTTTTATGGAATAGATTTTCTATGCCCTTATCAGATTCTTCATCTTCTGGAATACCAATTATCCAGATATTTGGGTGTTTTATGGTATCTGGTATTTACGTTGGCCTCTTTTTTTGGGGGGGGGTATTTTTCTCATTCTGTTGAGTGGATTATTTATGAGTCAGAGTCTTTGTCTTCTAGATCAGAGATGTGATCTTCTTTATGTTCTTATCTGCTATTAATATTTTCAGTGGAGGTTTTGGTTTCCTGTATTACATTCTCTTCTCTAGAAGTTCTGTTTAATTCTTTTTTGTGGAATGCACCTCTTTATGGATTTCTTCCTTCAAGTTGTGGAAGGACTTTCTCATTTCCTGGTGTTGGTCATCTGTTTTCTCTTGCATTTGATTTAGTTTTGTTTTTGTGAATATTCAGAATTCTTTTTCTGATATTTAGTCTGTTCTATTGTGCTATCTGTGACTCATGAGAAGTTGTGTTCCCTTGAGGGAGAAGTATTACCTTGCTTTTTCATATTTCTGTTCCTCTGGTGTTTAGTCATGTGATGAAATACATGCTTCTTCCTACTTTTTTGAGTAGGTGTTGTGGTATCAGGGGAAAAGGACAGTTCTTATCAGCTGTGCTTTTGCACCTTTCTTTGTTTTTTCCCTTTAAAGAATTATTTATTTAATTTTAATTA